>NC_048300.1:87444874-87476202 GCF_013100865.1 Trachemys scripta elegans | reverse complement strand
GGGGGGGAGGGTTGGGGGTTCTGAGGGGGGCGGGAAGTGGGTGGGGCAGGGGCGGGGCTAGGGCAGGACAGGGGCGGGGCTCCTCCCGTCCTCTTTTTTGCTTGCTGAAATATGGTAACCCTAGTGGACACAGCCTAAGTCTAGTGAGGGGATCCTTCTAGGTCCCCCCTCCCCTGTTCCAGGTTTTTCACGTTATGATAGATCTGTGGGGATGGGGCCACAGGGAGAGGAAGTGGCCTTGGCATTTAGTTTGGAGTATGGTGAAAAGCCCATTCAGCTGACTCTGGTTTTAAGGCCCAAAACCAAAGTTCTGTGATTAGGGTGGGTTGGAACTCCCCTCAGGAAGGAGGGATCACCCTGGCTTCTGGTGATTCCAGCCAGCCTCTCTATGATCAGAAGCAAATGAGTTAGGCCAACTGGGGAATGTAGTCCTACTTGGGTAAGGCATGCTGGGATAAGGGAAGTATAAAGGCCTGAACTTTCCCACAGTCATGGAGAGACCTGGAGGGAGCTAGAATACACTTTTGGTCTCTCCAGGGAGGTCTAGAGCTATGAGTTTTATTAATTGTAGGTTTACGTTAGTTTGGCCTTTAAAAAAAAAAAAGACTTGCTACATTTACACTAGGAAGGAGCGGGGAAGGCAGAGACTGTGTTGATTACAAGCTTCCATTCCTTTTTGTGTGAGCTTTACCTACCATAGGCGGGGTCAACAACCCTTTCCCTCCCCACCCCTCGAGGAAGAAGCAAATATTTGTTTTTGGTTTTATACATGCTCCAGGGGCATGTTTATTTGTTTGACTGCTCGCATATGTGTAATGCAGATTGTTACAAACCGCTCTGAATCCCTTGCTCCCCATTTAAAAGTTTGATTGTTACAACCTAATTAATAAATATTTGCAAATGTGCATTGTAAACTATATTGTGAAAAACCCACCATATCTTTTCAATGCCTTAAATAAACTAAGGGAATGCTTTTCATGATCCAAATGTTAAGATAAAAGCTGTACAATAAAGTGTGCTATAAAAGTAATGTAAATTGAATACTTTTTTTTCAGAATTTGGAATGGACTAAAACAAAATGCACACGATTGAAAATACTTGGAGATATTTGAGTGAGTGCTCCAATGCCAGCCATGCTAGAAGTATTGGTAAATTCATCTCACTCAGCACAAAGACTGTGGGTTGGCGTAATAAAGATTTTTTTTCTTTCTGTCTCCAAACTAAACAATGTTTGGTCATATTGTAAACTGAGCCTTCCACCAAATGGGAACTCACAAGTCTGAAATAATAACATTTCTCGAAGAGTAAAGAATGAAGCTGGGCATAGAGAAATGGATTCATATGTTTGCCATACAGTTACCACACACTTCCATTTCTATTGCAATGACTAAGCAAACAAAATGCATAGCTTTTGCTGTAACTATAGGTTATATTAAGTGGGATCTTCAGCTAAAGAGTAACTCAACTGAAGAATAAAAAATTAGGGAGAAAACAACTTTCCATGGGGATGAGGGGAAAAAATCCCAAATTATTGCTGTTTATCCTTAAGTAACCTAAAGTATTTGAAATCTCACAGAGATCAGTGCTAATGCCACTTCTCAAGTTTTCTGGGTTTCAAACAGAAGTCTTAATAGACTAGAGTCTAGACTTTGTTGCATAACGATATGTGTCATGTTACTAGCATGGGAGTTGCCCTTCAGCAACTCATTTCTATCATAAGCACGGGATTGATTTATGCTAATATTAGTGTTAAGCCTCTGAGCTTATATAGTGTGAATTAGCTGCCTGATTCTTCACTATGTTACTCTAATTTTACACCAGTGTAATTCTGTTGATTTCAATAGCAAGAAGTAAAATATTATTTTGGTTCTGCTCTGCCACCTGAAAACTCTTCAGTAGACTGCAGCTGTTTTCAACACTCTTGCACATCAAGTATCTCAGTGACGAGTTTTCAGGTTGTGGAGCTCAACCAAATATTTTACTACTTGCTGCCACTGACTGATACACTTAGTGGCTTCATTCATCATTTAAGTATGTCTACACTGCAACTAGCCATTCACAGCTGGCTTGCGGGGCTGTTTCATTGCAGTGTACACATCTGGGCTCAGAGCTGGAGCCTGAGCTCTGGGACCCTCCCACCGTGCAGGATCCTAGATCCTGGGCTTCAGCCCAAGTCCAGGAGTCTACACTGCAATGAAACAGCCCCGCAGCCCACGCCCCGTGAGCCAAAGTCAGTTGGCGTGGGCCAGTTGCAGGTTTTTCATTGCACTGTAGACGTACTTTAAGTGTGTGTGTTTGTGCTAGGGTGGGCGGTGGGAAGAGTGATATGTTTAATGGGAATTAAATGTTTAAGAGGTCTGAATTCAGTTTGGGTTCATGTGGAAAAGCAAGGCAGCAGAGATTTGTTCTGGTAACTAACGTTCATTGTAAACTGCCTGTCATATTGTGTAATCAGCCAGACAATGTCATTACCACTGAAGAGTAACAGAGTGAGCTAAGCTACAGTGGACCTTGATTCTGATCTCACACTGGTGTAAATCCAGAGTAGTTCCACTGACATCAATATTGTTACAATTGTGCAGAACTAGTGTAAGTGAGAGCGGAATGGGTTCTAAGCGATCCCAATCCTTTAGGAGGGGGATTAAAAACCAGTTTCCCTTTTTGTCTCTACTGTTTATATCTTTCCACTTTCCCATGACAGATTTCTCTTCCTGGGGCTTATGTCTAGATAACACATGATGGGTTATTACAGGTATAAAGATAGCCGCTATCACAGCGCAGGAGTGAAGAACTGGTTTAAGCTGTGACTAAATCACAGTGCTACATTGTGTCTTGTTGATCATAGCCATGAGATTTTAAGATTAATATGAGCTCACTGTGACTGAGGTGATGTATGTTTTTCCTTCTGGAAACAAGTAATACCTCTTTAATGTGTGCACTCCTCAGGGAAGGCATCATGCTGTAGTGTTGAACTTGGGTTATTTATGACTTTTTGAGAAGTAAGTGCCCCCCAGTGAGAAGATAATCTCAGTTTGTAATTTAAAGTCAGCATTTGGGAACAATAATAATACTTTCCACTTATGGAATGACTGTTATACAGGTGGCCTAGTGCACTTTACAGACATGAGCATGTTCATTAAAGGGACTCAATCTGGTAGAAATCTGGCCCAAAATTTAAGTTTCCAAAAACCAATAGCTGGATCCTCAGCTACAGCAAAACCCTCCTCAGCACACAGAGGGGGAGACAGTGATGAGCTGGAGCCGGTTTGCACCGGTTCGCGGGAACCAGTTGTTAAATTTAAAAGCCCTTTTAGAACCGGTTGTCCCACGCGGGATAACTGGTTCTAAAAGGGCTTTTAAATTTAACCGGTAAAGCTCCGGCAGCTCTCCACCCTGCCCCCGGCCCCAGCTCACCTCCACCTCCTCCCCTGAACGCTCCACCCCTCTTCTCCTCCCCCTCCCCTGCTTCCCGCGAATCAGCTGTTCATGTGGAAAGCCTGGGAGGGCTGAGAAGCAAGCGGCAGCTTCACGCAGGTGAGCTGGGGTGAGGGGGCACGAGGAGGGTTCCAGGGAGGCACGGCATGGCACGGCACGGCACGGCGAAGCGGCCCCAGACCCAGCCGACCTGCCCCTGCCCCAGCTCCAGCCCTGGCTCCAACCCCGGCTGACCGGCCCCGGCCCCGGCCCCGGCTGACCTGCTCCAGCCCCAGCTGAGTGGCCCCGGCCAACCTGCTCTGGCCCGGCCCCAGCGGCTCTGGCCCAGCAGTTCTGGCCCCATCCCCGGCCGAGCAGGTCCAGCCCAGCGGCCCTAGCCCCGGCCCAGCGGCTCTGGCCTCGGCCCCAGCCGACCTGCTCCGGCTGAGCAGCCCCAGCCCCGGCCACAGCCGAGTGGCTCGGCTGTAGCGCCACCAGCCACCTCCAGGCAGTGTGGTAAGGGAGCAGGGAGGGGGTGTTGGATAGAGAGCAGGGGAGTTTGGGGTGGTGGTGGTGGGGTGGATAGGGGTCGGGGAACAGGGGGCAGGGAACGGGGGATTGAATGGGGGCAAGGGTCCCGGGGGGGCAGTCAGGAAGGAGCAGGGGTTGGATGGGGCGGTGGGAGGCAGTCAGGGTCAGGGATTCCAGGGGCAGTCAGGGGACAGAGAGAAGGGGTGGTTGGATGGGACAGAGGTCCCGGGGGGCCATCAGGAATGAGAGGAGGAGTTGGATGGGGCAGCGGGGTGCAGTCAGGGGACAGGGAAGGGGGCAGGTGTCCGGGGGCGTCGTCAAGGAACGCGGGGGGTTGGATGGGGCAGGAGTCCCGGGGGGTTGGGGATGGACCACGACCCCCTCGTGGGGTGAGGAGGAGGGAACTGGTTGTTAAGATTTTGGCAGCTCATCACTGGGGGGAGAGGTGACATTATGCCAACTTTCTGCTCCCCCCCATATTTCAGGAGGCCCCAGGCCAGTTTGGCCCCTGGTGCAAGTTAGAGAAGCCAGAGAACTATACAAATGCTGTGTATTATTGTAAAAGTCCTGGGAGTCTTATAGGATGTTAGTGAAACTTTGCAGGATGGTTGGCAATTGCATCCTATTCCCTGCTCTTCTGGTCGTTCTCTTTTGCCTTCTATGTTCCAGTACTGACCCAGTGACTACAATGGACACAGGCCATCTACTCTTATTTGAACATTGGAACATAACTTACCTGCTAAGTTTAAAGAGCTGCTGAAACCTTTTACCCTAGTAACCCCATTTGCTGATTCAAAAACACCAACACTCTTTTTCATCCTGAGTAACTTGCTGCCTAAAACTGCAGCTATCAGCCTCTTCTACATACAGACCCACAGCGGTGGAGTGCCCAGTGGGGAAAACGCAGCAACAAGCTCAAATATGCCTGCTAAACAAGCCCATGTGTGTTTCATTCACATGAGAAGTGCCACCTCATATAAGCGCAATGATTTTTACAAATACCTCATGGCTTCAGCACTTCACAGTTGTCAGGACTTTCTCCCCTTGTGGTACAAATGTGGTAGTTCCCCCTCTAATCCACCTTCTGCCCTCCCCTAAAGTAGACCTCTCCTATAGATCTTCAATAATCCTGCTCCCCTTGATAGGGAATAGAAACAATTCTTTCATGTCTTTTGTTTGGTTGGTACCATCAGGTTCTGATTAGCACCAACCTCCACAGGCTTCCCCTTTCTAAGTCATTCTGGTGTTTACATGCAAAGCTGGGCACCAACCAAGCTGGTAAAGTTTTTATGAAAAGGCCCAGAGAGATCAACAGGCAAATGTTTGTATTTCACAGCCTGCAGGCTCTATAAACACCCCCTTAATTATGAGCGGTGGTGCTCAGCTGTCTTGAAGGTTCGTCACTCCTCTCAGGCAATTCCACATTTCAGCCATCAATTTTTCATTAACATACATCTGTTTTCAAATTGCATTTCTATGGGAAAATGATAGGGGCTTTAATTAAGCCAGTGAAAGGTCAAAAAACAACCTTTCTTATTAAATGCACCCTTGGGAATTCATTTGGAAATAATACTCTTCATTTTTGTTTCTCTGTCTGTCTGCCAGTGCTGAGCCACATAACAGCCCACTAAAATAAACTATCTTAGTATGCCAGAATCTGAGCAGAATCATCCCTAAACCTTTCCATTTGTTAACATCAGAAAGATCCCAAATAGGAAGACAAAGGGGGGAGGAGGGGAGAGAGAGAGAGAGAGAGAGAGCTGTTGCTGCTGCAGCCAGAGGGGTGGAGTATAAAGATGTATAGTTAAAATATTAGAAATGCATTATTTTTGATAGAAAAACTTCTGTAATCAGCATGCTAAGAACCACAGAATGAAAGGAAATCCCAAATGGAACCAGTTTGAAAGACTGTTTTCTATCTACTGTACACAAAGAGTACAACCATCCCTCTACACATGTCTGTTAATAGAGATGTCATCTCACAGAAATCAGTAGCAATAATGAGGCAGACACACAGGAGACTTAAAAAGCAAATTTAGAGCTCATGAAAAGTGTTAATTGCTAAAATTGAAGACTAGTCATAACCCTGATTCCTGGCGCCACTTAAATTTCCAGGTGCAGATGAAGATCTACCAATAATAGACTGTGACTCACTTGAACAAAGGATAGACAAAGTCCTCAATGACAGGTGTACTGTCAAACCATTCCTGCCACCTCCTGAAACTTCCTTCTCCCAGACCCTAAGTACCAGTTCCATCTTGTTCTGATTAAACCTAGGCCAGCTTGCTCAGCTCAGCCCCAGGGGCAGTTATGCACTGGGATACCATGTATCTGGATAGGTTGGAAAAAGGTCATGGAGCTACGTGTCATCTATTGACAAATATCATCAATCCCCTGAGCCATTCAGGCACTTGCAGACAAGCTATTGAGATGTCCCCTTTCATTGACAGAGTCTTTTCTCTTTCTGATAAGCAGGAGAAGAAAATAAATGCTACCTAAATTGGGAAAATCAGTTAATTTTCAGATAGAGCCAAGCTGCTAGTCAATTCAAAAAGCTCAGAACAAGAAATGTAGCTTGAGTCACAGGAATGGATGAAACGCAAAATGTAACTGGAGTTCTTCAGAATGTCCTGGTTCTAGAATTTAGAAATGTTTTTCAGGTTTAAATTCTGGTATGGTACATTCTTTAATTCAGTTTGCCTTCAATTTTTAAACTCCAGTGGGAGTTCTGCACATGTATAGGAAGGTAGGGGAGGGTTAACAGTGAAGGGATTCTGGATATATAAAATTATATGGCATCAGTAAAGCTTTTGTTGTTCATTGGACTGAGTGTAGGAATGTACAGTACTTCAAAAGGCTTTTTTACTCATGCTATTATCTTAAAAAGCGGTTTGCATGCTGTCTCCATTGCCCCCACATACAGTGACTTAACTACTTTGTTTTTATGAGATCTTATACCCTGACACTTTCAGCAATGTGGGATTAGATTCCACAGCAATGAAGCAAAATTACACAAATTCATATTAATGGATTCCAAAATTCTACTTACAGTTTGCTCAGGCTTGTAGGGTAGTGATCACTTAAGAAAGAAACAGATTTATTCAGTTCTGTACTGTAAGAACTTAAAGGCTTCAATGGTGACTGTGCTCTATAGTTAATCTTCTTTCCTGTTCCCCTCTCCCCTCGGGGCGCCAACTGATGAAAAGGCTCAGAAGGTACAACCTTTCCTTTATGTCTCCCTAGTCAGCTACTCTTCTCTAGCTTTATATTACATTTTGGGGGGAGGGATAGCTCAGTGGTTTGCGCATTGGCCTGCTAAACCCAGGGTTGTGAGTTCAATCCTTGCAGGGGCCATTTAGGGATCTGGTGCAAAAATCTGTCTGGGGATTGAGAGCAGGGGGTTAGATGACCTTCTAACCCTGATATTCTGATTCTTCCCTCAAAATCCCCTTCTTTAATTCTTGGGCTTTGCACAGATCTAAACCCTACTGCCAAGTGAAAGTTGTGAAACTGAATTAAGCAGTGACTTTGCATTTTACAGTACAGAGATGGTATTTATATAATAACTTGACACTTCATAACATAAGAGAGATAAGGTGCATGTGGTAACATCTTTTATTGGATCAATACCAATTGGCATTGGTCCAATAAAAGATATTACCACACGCACCTAGTCACTGTCATATCCTGGGACCAACACGGCTACAACACCACTGCAAACTGTATAACATGCCATTCATGACACCACATGGTGGACAAGGAATTCTTCAAAAAATGACATGTTACTCCTTATTTACCATTGCAGGCTATCCACAACTTTTGTGAAACAAGCCCTCCCATTTGGGTTCTCTGGTTAGCAGAAACTGTACACTACATACTGTACTTTGGACTCTGCTGTCTGACTTCTACAACTTGGTGAGATATTGAATACTTAGTTATGATCCATTCTAACCCAGCTCTAGGGATGTCTCCTGAAGGGAGCCCCATGGAGGAAGAAGAATGAATACCTCTCTTCGTTCTTCTTCAAATACTAATCATAATTAATTAGTGCTAAGAATTGATAAGAATGGCTGTGCCTTTGAGGATTTTCTACGATAATACAAGTGTGAGCTTGAGTAGCAAAGGCCTCCCTTTAACCTTAAGCAAAGTTGAGCATGGATTGCCAGTCAGTATGAAGGACTGGAATTAGAAATATTACATTCTTCAGTATAATGGAGCTGTAGTGTCTGTGAAAGAGTTAATGGTGCTGCATCTTCAAGAGAGAGCTGTACCCCACTGGAATCATGTGATCCGAAACAGCTCTGTTAAAGTTAACCCCCTACATGCATCACCCAAGCAAATATAGCGACGTCTGATCCTGTATATACCTTGCATGGCACCTTAATCCTCAGCACAAGCTAGCTTCATAGCCAACATGCTAACTAAGGTTTATGGGGTTTCACAGCCCAAAAAACAGCAGCAGTGGGATTGGGAGTGTTTTCTTTGCTTCTGCTTCTTGATCCCTCCGAAGGCCCTTTAGGATTTAGGTGGCAATGGTCTTCACCGAGCCCCCAATTCCCCATCCCGAAAGAACAACTGGAGCTAATGGGCATCTGGCAGTCCTGAAAATCCAACAGTGGCTTCAGACGGGGTTCACACTCTCTTTTTTCCATTCTGTCTCAGTAACTGAAATTCTGCATCTGAAGCATGAAAGGGATTTGTATCTTTTTTAAGAAGAGTAACATGCATATTACTAAAGAGTCTGTACTTCCTTTGAACCTAGAAATTGCTACGGTTACAGGGCAAGTTTGATCTTATTGTTCTTCAGAAAATAATGCATAAAATATATAACCATTTTTTTTCCTGGAGCAGTTTTTATCAACTCTGCAGATTCTGAGCCAAGCTGTTAGTTACACCCATTCTGTCCCATTAATGGGTTTGAAAGGTGTAACTAAGAGCACTATTTGGCTCTCCATTATTAAATAAAACTTTGCTGCATTAAGAATAGCAGAATTTCAAATGCCTAAAGCATGACCCACTGGGTCTGTGGTACGGACAAAATTCTAGGAAGTCAAAAGGAAAAGATCCAAGAAAAGCAGAGGAAATTATGGCTCACTAAAAAACACAATAACCTCTGAAAACATTGTGCATATGGCTCAATGATTCCATACATATATTTAAAAACATTTCTAAAGTATATTTTCTTATTTTTTTTTTTGAACAAATACTTTTATTAGCCATACCGACAAGCGTTTGGGAGAGCGGAGATTAAAAAAGCATATACAAACCTAGAAGGAAATGTTTAACAATGAAGAATTCAACAGGCTATTTTATCATTTGCAGTTGTTGTTAATGTAATGAAATTTCAATATGTTATAATTTTAGATTTGTGAAATTACCAAAAACTGATCTGCATTTGTGGAAAAGTGATAGCTAGGGCCCCTGGAAATACCACCATAGAAAGTCTGGGTGGGATTTTCAAAAATACTTAGAATTGGCTTAACTCTGCTCCCACAAGGATTACCATGGACTCCAAGAAAAGCAGAATTGGCCAATGCTGAATGATTTTGAAAAATCCCACAATCTATTCATTAGCACTGGGTTTTGGGGGTGCTCTGCTGTATTTAATCTTGCATCAAAACAGACAAACAAAAACATAGCAGCAAAAACTCAACCTCCTGGTTGCAAAGGAAATAGTTAATTTGTGATTCAAGTTTAGTCTTACTGAAAATAGTAGCTGACTTATCCCTCCCACCATGGGAAGGGTGGAGATCTACACTGAGGGGCTCCTTTGCACAAACAAATTTACAAATTTTATTAAAGCTAATGTTAAAAAATTATATAATACATAGGTTGAGAAAAGAGTGTCTGCACATCTGGGTATAGTGTTTAGATTATCCACAATACAAAGTTTGTTTTTAAAAGTCATATGATACATAGAGTACATAATCAGCAATAATCCAAATTTAGGTGAATAGATTTAACAATATAGTTTTGATATTAGAATCCAAATACTCAAGTATGTCACTTATGAAAAGTTGTACAGAGATTTGATTGTGGAAAGCAAAATATATCAATGAGTGGAGATTGTCTCTCAGTTATTGAGAATTAGGTAGGTTGTCCATTTAGAAAATACAATCCATGAGGGAAGTATTTCAGTTACTTTCCGACTGCACTTTTCATCAGCACTCCAGCTCATCCTCCTAGTATTGCCGATGTGTGGTGATGTGTTCTATGTAGATGTCCCTCGATCACCTGATGGCGTCCGAGACCATGAGTTGCTGCATCAGTCGAGCGTAGCGTTGACCGATTCCGCATTCTCTCAGCAGTCAGCACTCACTCATTACTGGGATCCCATGCGCCCAAGGCTCTGATGATCAGTGCATGTGTCCGAACCTGGTAGCCCTTAGCTCTCAAGGCTTTGTCCAGAGGGGCATATTGCTCCATCTTTCAAGCTCGGGCATTGCGGAAGGCTAGGATCCTGTTCTCGAAGGGCACTGTGATGTCCACCATGATGAACTTCTTCCGGTCCTCGCTGGTGATGACGATGTTCGGTCGCAGTTGGCTGTCGGTTTCGGGGATGGCAGAGTTTATGGGGTGGCAGGATGGCTCTGGCCAGGCGATCTTGGATGGTGTTGTGTCCCAGCTGCCAGGCTCTGGAATGGGGCTTGCAGTTACACAGGATGTGGGGTAGTGTCTCATTGACGTAGCTGCGCTTCTTGCATCACTTGTCCTGATTCCTGTGCCGGACGGCTCCATTCAGCAAATCGGGTGATGCTGCCCCCGTGGAGGAAGTGGTTGTGGCCATACCACTTGAACATCACCTTAAACGCCTTGCCCTGGTCTGGCTTCTGTTTCAGGTTTTCCACGTATTGGCAGCAGATGGCATCCTTCAGGGTCCTCTCCAGCATGGTTCTAGCTCTCAAAGTGATGATAGTGTGATCTATATTCTTCACCTGTGGCACCAGGACTCCCAGCTCCTGGCATTCCTCGCACCACATCCAGTGGCAGCCAACAGGGCCGGCTCTGGCTTTTTTTCCGCCCAGGCAAAAAAGCCTCCAGCCGCATTCCACCCCCCAGCAGGGAGCGCGGCAAGGAAGGGCGCCGAGCCAGGCTGCGGCACCACTCTCCCCGGCCAGCCAGAGCCGCGGGGAGGGTGGCGAGCCCGGCTGGGGCCCCTCTCTCCTCAGCTGGCCGGAGTGCCGGGAGGATGGCGGTGAGCCCGGCCGGGGCCCCGCTATCCCCAACCGGCTGGAGCGCCGTGGGGAGGGTGGCGAGCCCGCTGCGGCTCCACTCTCCCTGGCGGCCAGAGCACCGGGGGGGAGGGCGGCGAGCCCAGCTGGGGCCCCGCTCTCCCTGACCAGCCAGAGCGCCGGGAGGAGGGCGGAGAGCCCGGCCGCGGCCCCGCTCTCCCTGACTGGCCGGAGCGCCGGGGGGAGGGCGGCGAGCCCGCGGAGGCTCTGCTCTCCCCGGGTGAGCGCCGCCCCCCTCCAGGTGCCGCCCCAAGCACATGCTTGGTAGGCTGATGCCTGGAGCTGGCCCTGGCAGCCAATACGCTTCTCCAGTCGTGTAGCATGAGGGCACAAGTCCAGAGCGAAGCAAAGTCTCCCCTGTCTCTTCCAAATTCGCCTTCCAGCGAGCCGCTCAGGTAGGTGGTGACATGTTGGTTGGAGAAGGGTCTGGCAATTTGCTTCTTGACGACATCCTGCAGAGCACGCTCCGCGATGTTGCTCACTGTGGCACATGAAAATCTTGCCCCATAGTTTTAGCATAATTCCTAAAACACAGTTGGTTCCTAGCTATACAGCAAAATGGAACTGTGTTTAGCTCATATCAGTTCCCACACAGTGGTGGATTAGCCACTGGGCCAATGGGGCCCATGTTCAGGGACCCTGATCAATTGGAGGGGGGTGGACAAATGAGTGCCCCTGTGCCCCGAACTATTCCTCCCACCTGCCAGGGGCAGGAGCACCAGGCAGGCAGGAGAAGCAGGGCAAACCCACACACCCTGACCCCATTCCCTGGCAAGAGCACCAGGGGTGGGGGTCTGCAGGTGGAAGGGGTGGGGAGGGCCCCCCAGTTTCTCTGGCCCACGGGCCCATGAAGCATAATTCACCTCTGCTCCCACAACACACTTTCACTCAGTGAAGAAAGGACCTAGGGAGGGAGCACTGTATTCCTGATTAGACTCTTCATAATAAGGCAGACTAATGGCCCATTGCTGAAAAATAGATTTAGAATAAGAAAGGTCATGTGAGGTATAAGACTGATGGGGAGCCTAATGAAAAATCTAAAGGGGTTCATGGAAGCTTATTCAATTGAACATTAAAAAAAGAAAAAATATGTTCAAGAAACGCTCTACGCCAAGCAGCGGGAAAATTGTGGTGAAAAGTCCCAATCTATTACACAGGGAAAGAAATCTAAGTCAATTATCTTAAATATTTTTACAACAGAATGGGGGGAAAGGCAAACAGAACATGTGAACTTTAAATGTGGACTGAATGTTTCATGTGAGAACAGCTTGAGAGGCCAGTAGTTCAGTTTTTCAGGGAAGTAATCAGTGCTCTGTTACGTGCCCACCTGCACCACATCAAGACGGCAAGGGTTTTCCATGCAGTCACCTCGGTTCCTGACACTGTCCCCTCGGTTCCTGACGCTGTCCCCTCCACTCCATCTCTCACCCAGAGCAGAATTCTGAAGATCTGGCCCAGGCAGGGGGCTCCCTGCCCCATTAGGAAGAATATCTTGGGATTCTTCTGGCAGTCCCTTTGAAACATATGACAGTATCATCGAGGAAGTGGGAATAAGGCTCCAGTTAAAGGTCTCTCGGCATGTTCATTGAAAGTCCTGATTTTCAGTGGTTTATAACACAAATCTTATGGGGTGGAAACTTGTTTAACAAGTTATCAGCCTAGATAGGGATTTGGGGGAGATTATAAAATGTAAAGAATGTTTGCAGCCCTTTTTTTATGAATCATTACAAATACTGTGAATGACAAAGAGAAACAGTTTCAGATGTTTTAGAAGAAAATTCAGAAGCAGCCAAAATAAATAGATTTAGTCATGACCCATTGGCATTTTCATAGTTTTGTTGTTGTTTTTTTTTTATCATTCATAATCTCAATAGGCAACATGGTCCATTTTTAATAGTCCATTTCTAATTCTCATTTTTTGGGGGTTGGTATTTATGCCATGTTGAAGCATTTTAGTTTGAAACTAGATCTGAAATAGGCAGAAACTAGAGCTGAGTGATTATTTCTGCAAATATTGTGGCCTATTCTAAATCAAATCTGATTTTATTACGTTTGCCAATTTTTTGATCCACTGTCCACATATATTCTTGTAAGTGATTATTTATGTTCCCTCAAGTGTCCGTTGGAAGAAAGAGACATGAATAAATGTATAAATAAGTATTTGCACAAAAATTTGTGCCAGAACTGCTCACGTGGCCATCTTGATTAGAGCTGAATAATCATTTTTTTCCATTCAGTAGCTGAACTGAAAATTTTTTAAAAAAATATTTGGGATTGAACAAAATGAATATTGTTTAATTTTCAGGGGTTCTCTTTTTTTTTTACCTTTTTCATTTTGAACTGGAAAGTGAAAACATTTCATTTTGACTTTCTTGGAATTGTTTGGTTTTGTTTTCTGACTGAAACAATTCTGTGAATTCTCTGCAAATCTGTGAAATGTTTGTTAACCCAAATCTGCATTTTTTTTTTGGGGTGGAAAAAGGGTTTGTCTAAAAATTTCAAAGAAACAATATCACATGACCTTAGACAACTAATCATGTGGTTCAAATATCAAACCATAGATACTTGAAGGAATACGTGTGGCAGACAATTTGCAAGCCAGCCATAGACAGAAGTTTGTTTGCACAAAATAATTAATTAACTTCAAATAGCAAGTAATTTTATAAAAATCACAGTCTGTTCAAAGGCAATTTCTGATAAGCAAAAAAGGGTTACATTCATCAATTAAAACCAGCTCATGCAAAAGTTGCTAGTCTTCTAGTATTTTTATACAAAAACTTTAATCCATAAACCTATTACTGATGAATTAATAACTGTGCGTGAGGCTGTATAATTTTGTACTGACACATATGGGTGTATGCAGTGTTGTTGTAGCTGTGTGGGTCAGAAGATATCATAGAGACAAGGTGGGTGAGGTAATATCTTTTGCTGGACCAACTTCTGTTGGTGAGAGAGACAATATAGGTGCGGTAAGAATGCTACTTTTGTTGCTCTAACCTTCTGTCCTTGCTGACAGTGTTTTGGTGAAGTCTCTAATCCTCCCATTTAAAAACAGAGGAAATTAACCGATACAGGAAATTGCAGTATATTCAAAGAATGCTAATGTTCGAGCCTAAGCTCATCAAAGTAAGGAAGTTCACAGTTGGGAACAAAGTGGTTCCCTGTCAGACATGCCTTGGACCAAGGGATGAATTTAGTCTGTTCTAACTCACCCTGTTGCATTTACATGTTGGATGATTCAGTTTAGAGATTGAGGGAGGGGAATTATGTAGATAATCAAATTTTTCCTCAGCCCTGTTGTTGCTAACTGACAGCTCCTTAGGCCGGGGCCCACTTGGCAAGGGAGACCCTATTTCCCCTGACATCACCACCTGCGCACTGCAAGGCCCGTGTCTTCTTCTAAGGTAGGATTTTCAAAAATATGTAGCACTGGCTTAGCTCTGCTCCCCCTGAAGTCAATGAATGGGAGTTTTACCACTGACTTCAAGGGGACCAGAGCTAGGCCAGTGCTAAGTGCTTCTGAAATCCCAGCCCTCTGCTTTTCCCAGGAGGCTGTGGGTGAGAGCAATGGGGAGTGCGTTCTGGAAGGCTCATTCTGTGGACATTGGCCCTGCAGTGGTGTGGTATCTGTGTACAAGACATGTACATGCGCAAAGAGCACTGGATGGGCACATTTTTAAACTGTGAAACGTACATACAAAGCTTCTGCATGTCCCTTCATAGCCTTTACTTCCAAAAAGCCAATTCGTTCAGAACTGGACTCTTCAATGGGCCTCTTTGCCAAGGCTCACGCAGCCTCCCCCCATTCTCTACTGCCCTCTCTCTCCCAGGTACTTTATTCCAACCTCTCTGCTGCTGGTGCTGGATGGGGAGGATGAGCCCATGTCTCCTGTAACCACTTGGCAGGGATAGGCAGCAGCCACCATCACATGGCTGTTTGGGTGCCAAGGGTCTGATCCAAAACCCATTGCCATCAATGTTGGTCTTTCAGTTAACATCAGTGGGCTTTGGATCAGACCCTACATGCAAATGGCAATGCGTTTTCAATGTTCCTGCCCACTCTACAACATGAGAAGCCCTTGGAGAGATCTGGACATGGGATCATCATGTTTTTCTCTGAGAGTAGCTCAGATATGGGCTGAGCCTATAGTCAGGGCCAAAGGAAAGTGACAAGAGTAGTAATTACTGTTGTCATCATAACCCAGGCGAAAGGTTGGCAATGTAACACCACCATACCTTCCCCAGTGGTGAATCCTTCTTAAGGACAGCACTCAATCACAGTTTGCATTTCCCTGCACCTGCAAGTTGAACTGAGTCCCAAGTATTAACTAGGCACAAAAAATCTCGACATCTTGCAGATTGTCCTTCATAACTGCCATTGCAAGGTTGCCAGGGCTGTTACTTGTGTGAGCCACATTAAATAAAGGATCCACTTGGATACTACTGACTGTTTGTCAAGATGCAACAAGAGGGACTACTGTGAAGGTCACAGTGTTCCCTCACGTCAGTAACGCACACAACAGAATAGTGACTGGCAGCCAAATCCCACAGCAAACTGCCTGCTCACCATGTTCTGAAGCACTGCTAGTTTGGGGTGGTTTTGTTTCCTGTCCCCAAAACCCAACCATCACATTATCCAAATGTTTTGTAGTTTGAATAATTACAGTTGCCCAGGAAAATGAGTGCCAAATAAAAACGTAAACTAGAGGGTTAGCTACATTTAGTTGTGACTATGGATACAATTTCTATAGAATGAACTAAAATGGTTTACAGTCAGAGCTTAATACAGCAAGTATGTATATGCTAGACAGTTAGCCTGGGCTCTTACCTGGGTTTTAGCCTTAACTGCTTCCTATCCACACTGAATCTCTGACCCAAGTTTGGATGTGCTTTAACCTCAGACTGGCTTACCCAGATAGGAAGGTGAATTACAACCCAGGTTCTGCTTTAATTTAGGCTGGAACCCGCCCACTTTTCAGTGAGGATGCAGGCTAAATAATTTGAGTGCTGACAGCCTCCAATGCCCTTCCCACAATTCCCCCTGTAGGACAAACAAATTCTCCTTCAGTTGACACACCTGCCTGGGATATAATCCTGGAATGTCTCAGCACAAAGAACCATGGGCTATGCCCCCAGACACACATGGGTGAGTGCAGGAACAGTGAGGACACAATAACACAGGTAGGACTTTGCAGTGGGGCTGCTCATACCCAGGCTCGACTATCCCAGGTGCCAACACCTGGCTTTTCAGTGCAGTGTAGATATAGCCAGAGTGTGAGGCTGAATCTCAATTACTGTTTTGGTTTACTTAGTATTAAAAACTGGGAAGGAGAAAAGTGGGGATACCAAAAGTAAATGTAGCCATCAAATCTATTTTCCTCTCAGAGCACACACAGCAAGGCACCTGTGCAGCTGAGTTCTGTTGCATTGCTGTGTGAAGAGCATCTATTTTTCAGTCTGTAGAAAAGGATGGTCCAGTGGTTAGAGTCCCAAGTTCAATCGCCTCCTTGGCCACAGATTCCGTGTGACCTTGGCTAAGTCACTTCAGTTCTCGGTGCCTTGGTTCCCCATCTGCAAAATGGGGCTAATAGCACTGCTCTACTTCACAGGGCTGTTGTGAGGATAACTGTGTCACAGATTGTGAAATGCTCAGATATCCTGGCACTGCGGGTGGGGGGCACATTTAACAACCATTGGGGGTTTTTTGGTGTTTGCACTTTCCAGACATACATGAATGGATGGTCTTTGCTGCAAAGAGCTAACATTTTTGATTTGAAACAGTTCCATCAGCCATTCTGTGTAGTAGAAATGGGCTGCACTACCATTTGGTTTTACTGGTGTTCTTAGCAACAGGGGAAATACATTCAGAATGCTCCATTGCTAAATATCAAAGTCACGGTTCCTTTCTAATCAAAATTATTGTTTCAACTGTATCTTATACTGGAGTGAGCAAGACATTTGAAAATTGCCACATTGAATTGCAGCTTATATATGGACAATCTTTGGACAACATTAACACTAAAAAAAAAATCCAAATGTTTAAAGTTTAAATGCATATAGAACCACAGAGTCAGGGACTGGAGCCAAGCTAGAAAAATAGCATTTCCACTACTAGAGGATTAAACTCATTTGGGAATCTGGGGTGTTGACCACACAGTACAGAGCACTGGAACATTAGAGTTTGATGTGTTTTTGTAGAGCCATGAACACTCTAACAACTTATACAATAAAAATTAATTGGTGTTCTCTTTGTGGGTAAATTTATTACTGAAATGTTGGAAACTCCTTTGTCTTTCACTTTAATAGAAGAAGCAACACACAGTGAATTAAGGAGATTTGTCTGGACATAGACTTTGCTATGACCTAGACTAAGGAACACACTGTGTGTGAACTTTATTCAGAGTTTCTGTTCCACTAATGAAAAAAATATGAGCACCGTCTAGTGGTCAGAATAATGCACATAAATTCCCACAGACAATTCCCTCTGCTTCACGGAGTGAAATAGCAGAGATCAAACTTAGTGCTACTAACCCGCTTGACTTTATCACGAGTCTTGCAATATTTGATGTCATTTCCTAAACACCCAGCCCCTGAAATCCTGTGACAAGGTGAGAATTTTAGCTTTTTTAAAAAAGTTTTTAGCCCTCCTGGATGTGGAGAAGATTTGAAAACATGAGTCCTAAAGGCTCAAAATCCAGAAGGCAAATAAAGTGAACCCAACATTTTGTTCTAACAATCTCATGACTGCATAAAGTAATCTGATTTATGATTTTTGAACACTTGGGTTTGGAACAAGAACTATGAACTGTGAAAAGCCTCAAACTATTTGCGGAAGGAGAGAGAAACCAAATGCCTGGTTCAGTCAAATCCATTTGCTGACAATGGGTGTCACCATGAGTGCAGCTGAACTGGTGCTGACTACAGTGCAAATGAAGATGAAAGATTGTGTTTGTTCCTTATTGTTCCTGAATCTGTGGAAACTCAGTGGAAGTTGTAGTTCTGCGAGTTCAGGTACATATGGCTGGGTAGAGAGTAGGGTTGGCCTTTCCATGCAGTGGCACAGCAGTATAGAATTTTCACGGAAAAATCCTGCAAGAGTCTGTCAGCATTAACAGCATGGGGATAGGTCGCGCCAGGGATAAATGGAGCCCATGCAGACTTCTGCTCCAATCCAGCAATGAGATACAGGCAGGTAACGCCCTGCACCCACACAGAGCCCCAGGGAATCTCATTGCAGGATTGGGGTCCCATAAGTATATTAACCAGACATCAACATCATATCTATGTATTGGTTCATATAGCCATCACAACAATAAGGTGACATACAGGGTATGTCTACACTAGAGCTAGAGGTGTAATTTCCAGGTCAGGTAGACATGTGCTAGCTTTGATCAAACTAGTGTGCTAAAAATAGTAGTGTAGCTGCAGCTGTATGGGCAGTGGGGTGGGTTAGCCTCCCTGAGTACAATCCCATCTGAGCCCCTACATACATACCCCGGGTGGCGAGCTCACCTTGCCACCTGTGCAGCTGCAGCTATACTGGTATTTATAGCACACAAGCTCAATCAGCCCTAGTGTGGATATTTCTCCTCGAGCTGGAAATTGCACCTCCAGCGTAGACATCCCCATACACAGATGGTATGACTTAGCCAATTGGAAAGCCGTTCCGGGAGAGGCAGTTCACAGCTAAGAATGAAACATCAGCACTTGGAAAACAGATTAACATTTTTCAGTCCATCCACAAGCCTCTGAAACAAAAACTCCCCAGTCACAATTCTGAAGAATGATATTGTCTAAACATACAAAATAATTGCGAGAATGAAGACCGGTGCCAGAAGTGTAGTTGCACAGAGCTGTTTCCCAGACGGTTGGATTAATGTGTGCGCGTATGTTATATGCTTTCATCCCCTCTACGGCCCAGCACCTGCTTCCTTCTCACTGTCTGTTGGGAGAAGAGGAAAGGAGTGAGCGGCACCCAGGGTACATTCCGTACCCTGAAAGGGATGTACAGCAACTGCACATTCCGGGGGGGGGGTCATAAACGCAGCACGTCCCATGTGCTCTCCCATCTGGCACGAACGTCCTCCATTAGTTTGAGTGACATAGGCTACACTGCCAAAAGGAGATTGTTTAATTATTCTCCCTCACAAAATGGCTATGGAGTTGCCCATTGCAGATGCTGAAACGAAGCCATCCCAAGAAACGGAGTGACTTAAATATTAAAGACACTTATTTACTTAGGCATCAGCCCCACTATGCTCTCTTCAGGCATATTTTCACAGTTATGACGTCAGCAAGGATTTTTGTACATACTTGGGAGAAAGTAACATGATAACTCAGATCATTTTTGTTCAGTCTGTCTGAACCCTGTCAAATCTTTATTCTTTCTCAGACTCCCCCCTTTTCCAGTTGATATATCCAGAATGCCAAGTAGAATCCAAAACAAAACCACAGGGACAGGTTCAAATCAAGGGACTGGAACACAAATCTTCCTAAAATAGGAAGACATTTAAATTCAAAGTTCTGATTTTTGCACATTTCTAATGTAGCAACCTACATGGAATTTGGAGGGAGGGGCACAGATTGGAAGAGGAAAGCGCTTGGAGAAGTCACTAGGAAGTCAGTCTGCATGCATATAGCTAGAATGCTAGCAAGTAGACCTCTTCCCATTTGTTCCTGAGGCTGAGGAAGCTCAGTGGAAATCGCACTCCGGGAGTTCAGGTACATGTGGCTGGGTGGAGAAGAGGGTGTGACCTTTCTATGCAGCAGCAATGTAGAATTTATAATAGCAGCATCTCTAAAGAGTTATCTTAATAAAGGGACAGTTTAGTTTTACAAGCTTGGCATCCTTTCATGTTCTTACTCGGCAAATGTTACATGAAATACCTAATATTAATATTTATTATAGCTGGAGCTTGCAATGCCTGCAATATGGCCTGATACAAAGCTCATTGAAATCAAAGTTAAGAGACATTGGATTAGTTAAGGTTCTCTAAGCTTTTTCCATTCTAATGAACCTTTTTCAGTTGCTTATAATTTTCTTTTTTGTCTTACAGGATGCGAATTTGCAGGTCTGCTCTCTGACAAAGCATGAATTTTTGGGACATGTTTGAGTAAAACCAGGCCAACCGTTTTTGGGGATCCGGGCAGTGAAAAAAGGGCATTTTCACTGCTAGAAAAGCACTTAGGGGCCGTTTTTGAGCAGGTCTAGCACCTGAGTGGGAAGAAGTAGATTCTTGAAATTTGTCAAGAAGATAGACCTTAAGTCAGACATGTGCCTTTTGGAGCTCTAGTGAAAATCCATTTTTATTTGGCCACATTATAATGCACGTATGCCCTTATTTTTAATAGCTTTGAGGGTGGATTTATTTTAAATTTTAATTTCCCCAAATTCCAATAGCATGGTGCATACATGGGTAAGTACTACATTGCTTGAAGCATCTTTTGGAAATCTTGTTTCTATTCCATTCCATTTTAGTCCATTCCTGGAGTCAGCTGAGCGCATATGTGTTTAAAATTGTGAATGTTAGATTTTGAGTTTGTACTGTGACCAAACAAGTTGCATGCAGTTTAATTACAAACAGTTCGTGCAGTTTTGTTTCTACTCTTAGTGGATCCTAGATAGAAACATTAGCAAGAGTTCATGAACTTCATGTGGAGCATGTTTCTACACTTATCTATAACAAGGAATAGAACCATATTGTCTGATTTTTCTCTGAAGAGCTTCTGCATATAACTGGACTGTGCCTTATGTTACAAGATTACGGAGCGTGTTCAAAATGATCAGAGTCTCTGGGCCCAGACACTTTTTTCCAGAAAGAGCAGCACTCACAAGGAGTTCAAATAAAAACTGTTTTCATTTGAATGAGAAGAAACTGGTGCAGCGGTTGAGAAAATGGATGGTTGGATGAAATCAAACTTTGGAAAGAGAAAAGAGAACACAGAGCAGCTCTTGTCTCCTGTTCTATAATGGTCATGCTGATTTGACTATGCCAGAAGTTACAGTGCTGGAAACATCATTGGCCTGATCTGATACCAACTGAAATCAGTGGAAAGATTTCACGGATTTCAGTGGTTTGAATCAGGCCTCATGCAAAATATAAGAATTCATTCACATTTCTCTCCTTATCTGAGCACCGGTTACGGGTGTAATCTGATTCATTATTGGTAAAGTCTGATTCATTCCCATGGGCTTACATTTTTAATCATCTTAGAAAATTCCAAATGGACTTCTTTCTTTTAGGTTTATTAAAAATTTGTCTAAAAATAAGGCCCAAAAATTTCTATCAATGTGTATCCTGCATATCCCTATGGAACTTTTGCTTTCAGAGCTTTTACAACCCTAATCCCTAGATCTTTCTGGGGAAAATAAATCAATAGAGGTTTCCTTACTTTTGGTGAATGAATAGTAGGTCAGATGGTCCCTCCCACATTAAAAATAGGAGGCTCACTGGGAGGAAATCCCAAATGAGTCCCTCTTCACAGAACACCCTCCAGCAACACCACGTCTGTCAAAACCCAGAGGAGCAGGTTTGACCCTCTACACAAGGGTATGGGGCCCATTTCCATACTTGATGGCTTCCCTATGGGCTACAGAAAGCATTTGTACAGGCCTTGTGCCTCCATATTGGCTATGGCCTCAAGTAAGGCTTCTCCCATTATGAGAGCTCCATATCAAAAGTGGAATGTGTAAGTATGTGGGTGTGTAACTAGTAAGGACATACAAAGAGCACTGTCTACTGGCAAATAAGAGAAGGGTACATTCCATAAAATTATGGTTCCTTAGCTGAACAGTTCTTACCATCCCCCAGCTCCCTAGCGGTGCAGTGCCACTATGCCTCCCTCAGTTCTCTGTTCTCCCTGGGTTATAACAGTAATAGATCAGAGAGATACTTATGTACTGTACAAATGTTGGGTCATTTTCAAGTTTTCATAAGGTGCTTTATGACTGCTACACACTGAATGAACAAATCTGTTAGTCAAGAAGGCAGGAACTATGGTGTGCAGGACCAAAATGGAGACTGGTACTGAACGGCATGGCACACACAAAGAGAAAGGGTATTCCAGGCACGGGGCTGGTGTGAGGAAAGGTGCTGAGTCACTTATGGGACAAGAGGACTGAGCTACAATACAGTACACCAAGTTGGCAGAGTATAGGACACAAGACAAGGAGGCAAAAAGTCTTGTTTTGAGGCCACTGGACTAGGACTCAGGAAACCTGGGTTCTATTCCTGGCTCTGCCAGACTTGCTGTGGGACTTTGGTCAAGTAACCGTATGTCTACACTGCAATGTAAGGCCAGGGCCTCTCCCCCGCCTTCCCCCACTCCTCCACCCCATCTCAACACCTGGAAAACTGTCTGGAAGACAAAGGCTCTGAACTAGGGAGTTTGGTCCCGGGCTTGAAAGGGGTCCAGTCAGGGGTGAAACTTAAAGGACTTACCAGTATGCTAGAGTCCTGAGCGGGGGCGTGGCCTCAACTGAAAGAGGCGTGGCCTCAACCAGAAGAGGCAGGGTCTTTCAAGATTTAAAGGCTCTGGGGCTCCAGCTGTGGCTGGGAGCCCCAGGGCCTTTAAATCACCCTGCTGCAGAGGCGGCTGGGAGCCCTGGGGCTCAGGGGCGAATGAAAGGGCCTGGGGCTCTGGCCGCCGTGGAGCTCCGGGCCCTTTAAATCACCGCGGGAGACTGGCTGCTGGAGCTCCGGTGGGGATTTAAACGGCCCAGGGCTCCCCACAGCGGCCGGAACTCCGGGCCCTTTAAATCACCGCTGTGGAAGCTGGTCCAGTCCGGCACGTCATACTGGCTCTTGCCGGTATGCCGTACCGTACCGGCTTACTTTCACCTCTGGGTCCAGTCCGTGTATTGAAGAACTGTAAGCTGCTTGTACCATCTTTTGGGGTGAGAAAAGCTGTTCGATTCAACGCTTGCTTAGTATAAAAGTTTAGGATTTAGAATGCATGTTTACTTTTTATTTTCTTAAGGTAACTGTCTCTGACCTTTATGCCTACCACTTATAATCACTTAAAAATCTATCTTTCTGTAGTTAATAAACTTATTTTAATATTTTATCCTTAATAGTGTGCTTTGGTTGAAGTGCTTGGGAAATCTCAGTTCAGGCTACAAAGGCTGGTGCATGTCCACTTTCCTATGAAGCAGTGGCAAACTAAGTAATGAGCTTACACTGGCCGGGCTTCTGACCAGTGCAAGGTGGTACAGTTCTGGGGTGCAAGACTGGGGAGCAGAGGGGAATTGGCTGGAGTCTCTCTATTGACAGTTCATGAGTGGCTAGAGACCATTCATGTTACACAGGTGGGTGTGTCCCTGCCTGTGGGCGTCTATGTAAGTGCAATGCCTGTCAGAGGTTTGTAGCTTGATATCAGTCTCACAGAGAGAGAGGCAGACCATGTTGGTGGGATAGAGGCTCAGCAATCCCACAATCCAGGTTGCACCCCAGGGACCCTGTCACAGTGATATACCCCTATGCTTTCCATGCCTCAGTTCCAAGAAAAATTCACAAGGGTTCCTAACAGCTTTATCAGCATTTGATTTCTTAGGCTCAACCTACAAAAATCTTGTGATTTGAGTCCTGTGAGGCTCTGAGTGTCCTCACCTTCTGTGGACTTCAATGGGAAGTGAAAGACACAACATTTTAAGGAATTGAGCCCTTCTAGGCTGTAGCATATAGAAATAGGGTAGTATCACTTTAAATAGTTTGTGAGCCTGCTAGTGGCACTCACTGCACTCTATGATTTAGAAGCCTCCCAGAGCAGTTGTGTGTATATGTACATAGGAGAAAATACAATAATGTAGAAACCATTGTACTTATGTGGTTTCTACATATTACTTTGTTGTGTAATGTGCAAATGATACCACACAGAAAACTCCAGTTTTATTTAGTTTAGTAGACAAGAACTTCTAACCCAATGGGTATGAAAAAAAATATTAGCTTAGGATTCCATCACTGATGGGCAGCAACTTTCAGCCTAGCCTGTAATTCCTTGACATTTGATAATGTGAGTTAGGCAATGATGTTTTTGGATGACTTCACTCAGTTAAAATGAAAATATTTATGGAAGGGTGGTTGTTGGTTTTGGTAACATAGTCCGTCTCTTGATAAAAGGAAGCTCCACTTAATGCTACTGCCTCATTACTTTCAAATAATCATGCCCCTAGATAGCCAGCAAAGTACAAAATGGCTTCAGTATAGTAATCAGCATACAAGTCACATACAGTCTATCGCTAACTCCATAGTACTGTTGTCTTAAAAAGCAGATGGGAAGCCATCTCATTGAAGCCAGTGTGTGCATAAAAGAGGTGTGCTGAATGAGAGATCTGAGCTTCTCCCTCTTATAAACTATGATGTTTCACAGATTATTTGGGGCTTCTTTGTTTTACACATCTTTATGACAAAACAACGCATGATGAGACTTAGAGACATGCACAATTAGTCCCACTGGGCAAGAGAGACATTTAAGTGCATCATTTGCCAATGATTTGGTGAAGGAACCTTTTGTGTAGCATGAAGCATGCAGAACAGCATATCAGCTTCCCACATCCTGTCCCCAGACGTACCCATGTAGCTCATCCCCCCAGATGTGGCTCAAGCCTCCTCCTTGATACTTGCTACTTGAAGTGGCTTCTCCCTTCTCCTCACGTGGGTTGGGTCCTAGGTTCCTTTCTTGTGACGCCTGGTGTTTCCACCCTTGACACAGGGGGTGCTGTCCCTTGGGAAAATGACTAATACCACTGCTGATTAGGAGAATGAAACCTAATACACAAGAAATAAGAAAATGCATCAACACAAAGAAGTGACATCCAAATTATAACAATATAACAAAGGGGGACTTTATTGGGAGCAGGAAAATAGGATCTGGGGAAGGAAAGGGTTAGGGTTAACTAATAAGTATTAATGCATCAATACATTTTCCACATCCCAACAGTTACAATTTATGCCAACTCCTTCCCTTGCACCTTCCCAAGCAGGTGGTACACTACGGATGAATCCAGAGACAAGTGCTGGGAATGTTGGCCAGTTTAAACAAAATGGAGTCCTCTTACAGCGTCTTCATAGATTCTGCCCTGGAGTCCTGTGGGAGATCTTGTTTGTCTCTCAGGTGCTGGCCCCAGATCGGGATCCCACAGCAGTTGAAAGCCTCCCTTTGGGGGTGGGGAGTAGAGTTAATCGGAGAGTCCCTAACCTGTTCTGCTTCTCTGTCAGCTCCCTCACTGAAAACTAAACTGAGTCTTTTTGTCTCCGAGTCAGGCTGTCCCCTCCCGCTGAGGGGACAAGCCCAGCCCTGGCTCATCAGTGGCCCAGCAAACTGCCTGTCCTTATCACCCCATGCAGACGCCTCCCTACTGGCCTCAGCAGGGGTTTCTAGTCCATTCTGTCCCCACCGCTGGCTCCAAGCATACTGGGAAGTGGTATCAAATGGGCTCTGGTAGCCATTATTGTTATAGTCCCCCTGTAACAGAGTGCTGGGTAACAACAGCTCAGCCAGCCCTCTGGTCACTGCAGAACAGACCTTGTTAAGAAGAGTTGTGCCTAATTGAGGGATGGAGGAGAGCTGGGAGGCTAATGAAGCCATTAGGCAGAGGATACAAGAGGCACAGGAAGGAAGTGAGGAAGCAGACAGAGAGAGGTTGTGATTGCTCTTCCCTCAGGAGCTGTGGGCTCCCTAAAACAATAGGAGTAAGGCTATATAGTGTGCAAGGGTGGTGGGAACCAACACTGTAAATAAACTGCACCAGGTGTTTTACCAGCATAAAGGTATCTGAGCTGCCTGTGGACTTGAGCAGAAGCAGGAGTGAGTGGGCCCTGCCAACCCCCCCGCCCCGCATCAAGGCTCAGTCCAAAGCATAGGCATTGACTCTGACTCCGTGGGTACTCCAGCCCTAGAGCACCCCACAGAAAAAAATTAGCAGTGCTTAACACCCATTGGCAGCCAAGCTCTTTCCCTCCCCCTCTCCCTACCCCCAGCACCTCCTGCCCACCGGCAGTCCCGCCGATCAATTCCTCCCCCTCCTTCCCAGCGCCTCCCGCCTGCCATGGATCAGCTGTTCCATGGCATGCAGAAGGTGCTGGGAGGGAGGGGGAGAAGTGAGGAGGGGGCATGCTCAGGGGAGGGAGTGGAAAGAGGTGGGGTGGGAGTGGAGCAGGGTGGGGTGGGGCTTTGGGGGAAGGGGTGGAATAGGGGGTGGGGCCTGAGGCTGAGTGGGGATTGAGCACCGCCAGGGAAAACTGGAAGCCAGCGCTTGTGGTCTAGAGTTCCAGGAGCTGGCAAACTCCGAATGGGAATCTTTCGCACATTATGAAGTATGTTTTTTTTAAGGTGTTATGTGTATAATGAATAATCCTGTTGCCTACAGAAGTACAACAAATGAGAACAGTCCATGTCAGTGAATGAGGATTTGCTTCTCTACTACTCTAGTAGAAGTCAGTGGAATTAGTTACAGTGTGTAAGTGGGGCCCAAGTCCATATTTAAGCATCTAACTAAGGAACTCCACCCACGTGGTGGTGTAAATCCAAGCAGAAAACCAGCTTGCTTTGATTGAGCTTATCTCTATGCTCAGAGAAACAAGTCAAACCCTTAATTGCATTTCTTATCAGCTAGACTAGCTGGAGTATAATGTTGGCTCCCAAGAGGAATGAACAAAAACACATTATTTTTTTTTAAACTACATGGACATACTATCCTTTTAATTAGGAAACAAATGGTTTGCATCCTATTAGTTATCCAGTGGCAGTGCTATGCTTGTGTATTTGAAGGCAATGGAAAGCAGCCAGGAAGAATAAAACAGTGAAATTAATGAATACATATATGAAATCAACGGCCATTGTTTTGAATCTGTTTTATGTTAGTTCTCTTTTCAGAGGGGATCAATTATCAGTGATAATATTTTGAGTTGAGATGGGCCAATCTGTTTTTTAACTCTGGGTTGTGTTTAAGGATAGGGTGCAGGGAATGGATCTGAGGTTGAAATAGGCCTACTGCTCTGCATTGAAATCACATCAGATGGAGTTGTGACACCTTTAGCCCAAAATAAAAGAAATTGCACAAGGTGAGAGACAACCATTGACAGCTCCTCTTAAAACTGGAGTTCTCTCCAGAGGCTTCCTCCATATTACTTTTGAAATCTCACCACAGAGGCTGCTGTTCTGAGATTTCAGCTGCATCTGAGCCTGAACGGAGGATCAGGCATCTTTTGATTTTAGATCCACCCTGAATCCAGAACTGAAGGAGTAGGGCTGGCTCTGGGGATGTGAATATGACCTCCATGGACTACGAATGTGATTTCAGAATAGAAACCCATTTTAGTCTATCTTTACTCTTGTGGTGTTTGCTTCAGACCAGGCATACTCTAATTTTGGCATTGCCGGCTATTCTCTGTAACCTGTATCTGTAGTGCTTGGGCTATGTGAGATGCAAGCCTTGCTCTTTCTATACCAGCCACAGTATTCCAATTCATAACAAATAGCTTGTCTGTAATAAAGTACTGCAGTATCTCCCTCTGCTTTACCCCAGGATGACAGAAAATCGTGCACCTTTCTTCTTCTTTTTAATTCAAATGTTTTCAGTTTTGCAAATTGCGACTAAAATTGCTCCACCAGTAAAAGCTTCGACTCTTGTCAGAACATGTGGCTGCTCTGACCACACTATCCAGCTTGGTTGCTATACCTGGGAAAACAAGGCTACTCAAGATAGGTACAAATTGGGGGTTCAATCCTGGCCCCATTGAAGTCAATGGGAATTTTGCCGTTAACTTCAGTGGGGCCCGGATTTCACCCAGCTACTCCGTGCAGCCTCCCTGACTTCAGTGGAACTGCAGGAGATGTAAATTAGAACAGAATATAGCCCTTGTTTTCTGAATCAACAAGTAAACTTGTGCAAGATGCCGGGTTTGCAATATCCCATCACTGTGGGACCTGCTAACACGTTTTTACGTATATTTACAAGTCAATTCTAAACTCTAACACTACATTTACAGCTGGAACTACAATTGTTTGGGGTAATGTCCAGTTAGGATGACAGATAGCAAGTGTGAAAAATTGGGACGGGGTGGGGGGTAATAGGTACCTATATAAGAAAAAGCCCCAAAAATCGGGACTGTCCCTATAAAATCGGGACATCTGGTCACCCTATGTCCAGTATCAATATTATGCCAGACAATAGTGTGAGTTGTGCTGGATTTCGTGGGCATCTGGCCAATTGCAAATGTAATAGCCTCTACTAACATTACTTATTTAATTTTTACATCTATAAACATCTTCCCCAAATATTTACTGTTGTATGTTCCTACAAGATGTGGTTTTTAAATATTAATTAATCCCCAAGTCCATTTCACTCATAGTACAGTTCATCTAGCTATTTGTTTTCATGAAAAGCACACAGGCAACAGGCACAAGTGCTTTGTTCAATCAAACAAGGCTTACCACTGTGAGACCCTTTTATGCGCGATGACCAATGGCTCAAAACCAGACACTTACAGATGCTTCTGATTGAGAGCAAAGAAGGAAGAGAGACCAAGTCATGTTCCAGGGTCTATTAGACCTCTGTTAAACAACTTTATAATTTGGCTCTTAAAACTAGACATAAACTGAGGAATGTAGTTCACAACACATATAATCCTCTTGTTTTCAGGAAACTGCATCTACTTATAGAAAGTAGTAAATACAGCAAGAGTTCCCTCTAGTAAATTAAGGTCCAGCAAGCTTTTAGGTAGAAGTTATAAATCTTGAATTCTTCTGTACAGCATATTTGCAAACTATCTTGTACCTGAAATGACATTGTTTGGTTTTCCATTCTTCTATGTTTACAAGTTTATGAATCTGAGATTTAAAAAAGGCTGTGAATAACACGGGGCAGGCTGTATGTATGTTGCAGTTGGACGCGGGGCTAGCGGGGGACATTTGCACACTTACAGAAACATGTTGGGGTTTGCACTTGTTTCAAATAGTTACAGTTTTTTGCAAGTTATGATGAAGTCTAAAAGTCTAAAATATGTATCAGGGGCCCTGAGTAATGAAGCAGCGCTACACTGAATTCTGTGGCAGACTGAAACTAATGTGGCAGTGAAAAATACTTACAAAACCTTCAGCCAAATTTTTCAAAAATGGGTGCTAAAATTTTGGCTCCTGAGGCCCCAATCCTGCAAAGACATACACATGTGCTTCAGCACTCATGAGTAGTAGAAGTCAATGGAACTATTCACAGTGAGTACGCGGGACCCAAATCCATATTTAGGCATCTAAACAAAGGACCTCATTTTCCTAAGTGCTGAGTATCCCGCAGCTCCTGTTGTACTCACTATGGGTCCCTCCATTGACTTCAGTGATGCAGGACTTATAGGAATGTAGGACTGGATCGCTGAGTCCAGTCCCCTGCTATTGCAGACAACCCCATCCGATAATGCTGTTCATGAGCTTATCAAGCTGTATCTTAAAACCAATTAGATTGTCTGTCCCCACTACTCCTATTGGGAGGCTGTTCCAGAACTTCACTCCTCTGATGGTTAGAAACCTTCTAGTTTCCAGGCTAAATGTATTCATGGCCCGTTTGTTCTAGGGTCAGAGGGAAGAATGCTGCAGAGGTGGAGTTCCCTTCTTGTACAGACACAGACATGGAGGGGAGCATGAGGCCATTAATAATTCTATTGGGCACAGGAAGCAGATACTATAATTAATTTTGTGTGCCAAATTCCATTCAAATCTCATTTCCTTTTCTCAGAACTTTCTCAAACAAATTCCTTTGAGATGAAATTTTCCATCCTTGGCTTGGCCCAGAGAGAGGTAATTTCTCCTGAATAGTTTGAGCAAAATTGCTGGAGCTGATTTTGAGTAATGCATGCATGAAAAGAAACAGTCTTCCTCCAATGTTGCAATCAAAAGATTTGCACATTGATAACTGAAAAACTTTTAGGGGAAGGTAAAAGAACCATCATATTTGGCTAGTGTTGTATATCTCATTGAGATTAAGAAATGAACCAAGTCTGGAGAAAATAGGCTCAAAAATTTAAAGTTATGAGTGTTCAAAACAGGTATTTTCTAGTATGTAAGTAAAATTTTGCTCTAGCTTGGGGATGCATGTCATACAATCTGAATAGCCTCTATTTCTATCTAGTTAAGAATATAAATTCCAGACTCGTGCAACACAAATAAAATATAGTTACTCTGAGCCTTAATGAGGACTAAAGAACTAGATAGGCCAAAACCAGAACAATTTATCTGAAACCCACCCCCCAAAAATAACTTTAGTGGTTAGGATACATATTGAACCACAACCAGCTTTGAATTTGCAGAACCAAAATCTGATAAGGCTTGGCAAACCAAAAATCCAAACCACCCTGACTTGATCACTGTAGATATAGGACAAAAACCAAAACCTTTTATCTACCCCCCTGAATTTTGGGGTTTCAGATTAATTAGAACCTGCATCCAAATCACCCTCGAGCTGGATTTTGCAAAGTCAAAGCATGACTGAGTTTTTGCAAAAACATCGCCGTTGGCCTATCTTACAGTTTAGGGGTGAGCTGTAGCTTTTGCTTTTCTCTCTATGGGCAGCCTTTTCAACACTCAGGCCTATACCTGCACTTCACTCAAAGTGGAATCCTGTGATTTATCCCACTTGTAGACTGGATCACCAGCCTACAACACCCTCTTCTTCCCAACAGTATCATCTCAGCAGATCCCATTAGGTTTGAGCCCTGCTATAGACTTCTCTCTGGGAGCTTGTGACCAGGGTGAAAAGTACAGGGACTCAGGACAGCTTTTTCAAAACAAGTTAGTCATTTGTCCACAGGAACATCAAGAGAGAAAGGGGTTAAAATAACAAACACTTACATACATATGTCTTACCTCAACTTAGCCTTTCCTTAATAGTTTAAATAGGTTCCCAGGAATCCCTGGCACTGGAGGATTTGGAGAGACAAGGTTGCACCCCTGCAGCTGCTGCTTTTCTGACCACTCCTGTTAACGTGTGTCAGCGTCCCTCATGATGCAGACAATCTTATTTCAAAAAGCAACAGAGGGTCCTGTGGCACCTTTGAGACTAACAGAAGTACTGGGAGCATAAGCTTTCGTGGGTAAGAACCTCACTTCTTCAGATGCAAGACTTCTTGCATCTGAAGAAGTGAGGTTCTGACCCACGAAAGC
>NC_048300.1:87372518-87444593 GCF_013100865.1 Trachemys scripta elegans | reverse complement strand
TCTTGCATCTGAAGAAGTGAGGTTCTTACCCACGAAAGCTTATGCTCCCAGTACTTCTGTTAGTCTCAAAGGTGCCACAGGACCCTCTGTTGCTTTTTACAGATTCAGACTAACACGGCTACCCCTCTGATCTCTTATTTCAAAGTTCCTTTGTTCAAGGGTTCCCAACAAAAGATCCCCTGAGGTTTCAAGTGGGGCTTCTACACCTGGGCAAACTGATTTATGCATCTCTCCAGGTAGATATGAGGGAAGCTTTCAGCAGAGAATTCATTGTATCGTCCATTTGAGAGCCAGACAATTTAATTCAAGTCTATGCTGAGTTTTTGGGGAGAGCTGCAGCTGGAATTAACCCTTCAGGTTCCATTTAACCAACCACACCACAATAACCAAGTCCACAGTTAACATTTTTTAACATTAATACAGATATCTCCAAGGGGTGGTGTTATAATTCTCCCAGATTACTGGGTGGGGGCTCGAGATAGTTCTGTTGTGTAATGTTAAGAAGAATGCCTAGATATTGAACCTGTCCCCTCTTGCTGCCTCTGTACTTGACAGAAGAGTTAAATTTTGGAGAGCTTGTCATAACAATCTTTTACTGATGTCTGTACACACTGTCTGTAGTATTTTAACCAGGGATGACCTACTGCTTGGGCAAGCAAGGAAAAGTGATATGTTGCTCCCTCACCTACCCACTTGTTCCACCCAGCAGGCAGTGCTGAGTGTGGGGGGTATGACATAATCGCATTATGCCCTATCTAGTCAGCACTTTAGTATGTGCTTACTGGTATCCACATGGGTGTCAGCGGGACCATTCCCTTGCTTAAAAGTAAGAATTGCTTAAGTGCTTTGCTGGACCCAAGCCTTACACCCCTCCCATCCTCTAATTTAAGCATGGGGATGACTACAGAGACTTGCAGTGATCAACAGCTGTTGTACTCTACAGAGAGTATCAGCTTTATAAACAGATAATCCCCTTTGGCAGGTGTAGTTGGGTGCAGTCCCTAGAATAAATGCATCTTGCCTGGTTAAGAGGATGTTGCATTGCCACTGTGCCTCCAGAACCATTTGGTAGGATGCTCAGTGAAATTTTCTTTGAGAATAACATTCACCGTGGAACACTCATCATTTCTTTGACTTCCTTTAATCCATACAGTTCTTTTGATGCTCAGGGGTACACCCCATTGCAATATCACTGCACCTCTGCAATAAAACTGTACATGTGATCTAACCCACTGCAGCGTTTGCCTTTGTTCACCTTCTTTTAATGAAAAGCCAAACGCGTAGGTTCACTGGGACTGAAAGCCTCTTTCAGTCTTCTGTTATTTAGTAATATAATGCTAAAGGCATAAATGAACTGCTTTTTATTCCACACAAAGCACTTTGTACTGCTACATTGCAAAAAAGCCAAATTCATCACAGTGATCTCATTGTTGCCGATAGCACCCTTCTGGGGCCTTTCACTTGGATTGATAGCTATTATCCTACATAAATATGCAGTAGTTCAGCAAACTCAATTAATGTCTCAGCATGTCTGGAAAGAATTGGGGAAATGTAAAAGACACAGAGATCATTCATTGTAAGACACACACAAAATCTGATCAGTCAGACTAAGCAAATCAAAATGACATCAGATATGTCAAAAATGCAAGGGATAACTAAAATACCTTTAGACTTTTGTTAGTAAAATGTTCTGTGGATGCCCATAAAAGAAATGGATGCATTCTTATGTCAGTCCTTATCTGCAGAATACCTGTTCCAATGCCCTTCATCAAATGTCAAGCTGATGGGAGAGGCTCACGACTGTTAGTGCCAACCTCAGAGCCAACTGTTACAAACCAGGGCACAAACCCCACATTGGTTGTGTTCTCTATAATTAGATTTCACCAACCAAGTATCAAGTGTGAACCACTCAAGTATTATAACAGCATTAACATGGAGTCACAGACAGTCCCCTTGGGTACTCTGGTCTACTTGCCACCCAGACAAGCCTGCCTTTGTGTTAGGTGGTCCCTTACACCAAAAATCACAGCAATATTCAGGTTACTCCCAGTCCCAAAGGACTGGTTGTTTACCTCAGGTCAATTGCACCTAGGGTGACCAGATAGCAAGTGTGAAAAATCAGGACATGGGGTGGGGAGTAATAGGCGCCTATATAAGAAAAAGCCCCAAATATCAGGACTGTCCCTATAAAATCAGGACATCTGGACACCCTCATTGCACCTCAGCTTACACACCAAAGACAGTGTTTGTAGCCAATCCTGTAATAAACCAACTAACGGTTTATTAATTAAGAAAAGGAAACAAGAGTTATGTACAAAGTTAAAGCAGGTAAACATAAACACAAGTATTAGAGGGGTAGCCGTGTTAATCTGTATCCTTTATACCCAAATAAATCTGTTAGTCTTTAAGGTGCCACCGGACTCCTCCTTGATTTTATAAACACACAAATGAATTAAAGTCTTAGGTTCCAAAAAGTAATAGAAGCTGTTGTAATGTGCAAGCTCTATATGTCCTTTAGGGCTAACCCAACCTAAGTAGCTTGCTTATCCTTAGAAATATTGCCGTCTCCAAACTCCAAGCAGCATAATGATACAGTTCCTTCTGGTCAGGGATTTTTATTCCCTTCCCCCAGAGTGCAAGCTGTGATGGGATGAGCCTTTGTGCACTTCCCCTCTTCAGGGGCTTGGGGAAAACAATCAACAAAGTCTTTTGTCTACTTACGTTCCAGAATGGTTTGTCTGGTGTCTATAGGCCTTTTTTGGCTGGACAGCAGATAACATCTCTTGTGGTAAACTAGTATCTCACATTTGGATAATGCTTTTCTCCTGACTGTGGGGGTTTACAGTTCCCTGGCAAACACTTTTATAGTTACAGAACAAATGCTTAAATATTACCTTATAACATGAGAGAGATAGTATAAGTGAGATTAATGCATGCAGCAACTCACAAGCACTTCATAAAGTCCAAATACTGAACACATCTCTATAAATCTAATACCTGTTTTAAAATCACTAACACACAGGTGAGCCAGACTGGTTTCCAATTGTACATTTGTCTGTGTACATTGAAGCTGAGGGGCCTTGAAATGAGCTGGCATCTGGTCTGCTAGTGTCACAAATATATTTAGACTTTTGTTAGTAAAAATGTTCCATGGATGCCTATCAAAGAGATGGAGTAGATGTAGGCATTCTTATGTCAGTCCTTATTTCCAGGACACCTATTCTAATACCTTTCTCTAAAACCAGATTGTGTTTGTCAGACTGATATGTGCAGCATCAAAGCCAAAGGTGGGTGGGGGAGGGATTGTTTCAGAGAGAAGAGGAGGAGGGAGCTGTTTGAATGCAGTGATGTAATTTGGTGCAGAGTAGGAATGAGCAAACCTGTTTAGAAAAAAAATAAATAGAACCCCTCAGGCCTCCGAGACTTGACCCAAGTTCAGTCAATGCTTTCATGTATACTGACCTTTGATAAAGTAAACATTGGGCTAGATCTTCAGCTGACGTAAATCAGATTGGCTCCATAGACTTCATCAGAGCAACACAGATTTACATTAGCTGAGGATCTGGCCCTCTGTATCTAAGCCAATGCTCTGCAGGCACATAGCAGGTACAATAGAGATCATTGTATTAAATAACTACAAAAATCCTAAAATAAACTTCAGCAGCTAAAAGTTTAAAGAGGAGTTCAAATGTTTTTTTTTTCATGATAATTCAGAACTATTTTTTCTATATCAAAGTTAAAGAAAGCTAATTCCATTCTCCCAATTCACCAGAAACTGTTAGAGGTGCATCTGAAGAAGTGAGGTTCTTACCCACTAAAGTTTATGCTCCCAATATTTCTGTTAGTCTCAAAGGTGCCACAGGACCCTCTGTTGCTTGTTAGAGGTGATTCACTTGCTTACACACTAGAACAACTCACATTGTTGAGACACTGAAGGGCTTTAATCCCACAAACAGAGGGATAAACTCAGAGAAGTAAATCTGTGTGAGTCAGCCTGCCATACATGAAGACACCTTGTCTGGGGCCCATCCATAGTTGAATTGCATGATATTTAATTTACACATTTAGTAAGCGGATGTGAGCGTAAGTGCCAAACTCAGAAGTAAGGTGTAAAGTAGAGTAACTTAGACTCTCCTATGCCCACTCAGACCTACTTGTATTCAGTTTACCGAGTTGTAAGGGAGTCAAGTTGTTATAACCTACATACAATGAGGATAGAATAAGGTGAAAGTCATATACTGACTTAGACTCACAGCAGAATTTGGCCCAAAGTATCTTATAGTGTCCATTTAAATGGTTGTACATGAGCTGAGGACCTGCTCCATAATGATTTGCACTTATACAGCACTTCTATCTGACAACCTTAAAGCACATGGCAAACCTGAATGTAATAAGCTGTGAGGTAGATGTTATCCTCTTTTTACTAATGAGACTGTGACGTACCCAAAGTCATACATGAAGTCTATGTCAGACCCTGGAATAGGAAAAGAAATCTATCTCCTTCTCCACCCTCACCCCCATGGATGGTTGATACTAGTCTATGCCATATTTGGCCCAGCTGTTCATACATTAAAGGCACACCTACTTTATCTCAATTAGTTTATATTCTCTGTCCTTTGTCTTATATTCTCTGTCTCCTTTTTTCTCCCCCTCCCTCCTATTTTTCTCTCTTTCTTTTTGTTCTCTTTCTATTTTGCTACTGAAAAAAAATGAAAACCAGAAAAAAATGGAGTTTCATTTTTCTTTGAAAAAATCAGAAATCTTCAAAACCGTCATGAAAATTAAAAACAAGACATATCATATTCAACTGGATCTATCATTAATAAAACATTTACATAGCTATGAAGTGTTACTTTTATTTTTTATTTAATAAGGTTCAGTTATAAAGGGAGCCTACCCACATTTGCTCTGTTCTTGGCATGTGGCAAATTACACCAGTTGATTGTATTAATAGAGCAGATTATAAGAACCATATGTATCATCTGACTTTAATGCTCACTCCATCTGGGTCAGTTCAGCTTTTTTAAATGAGGCTATATATATATGAAGAAGAGGAGCAAGGGAGCAACCCTGATGGTTTCCTCAAGGTGCAGTTATTTGACAATGCCCCATTACCTCTCACAAAAGTCATTGGCCACACATATAAACTTTGGGTCAGTTTTATAAAATGTGTCCTAAATACTGTTCTGTCCAGGGAATACCCCAGGACATCCAATTTAACCCAGTCAAAAGCCATTTTAGCAGCTAGTGTGCTTAGTATGCTCTCAACCAGACTGAATGGAGCAAACTATCCCACTGTGTAGGAAAGATAGGAAGTATGGCAAGAGACCACCCTGGCTTAACCAGGAGATCTTCAATGATCTGACACTCAAAAAAAAGGTCCTACAAAAAGTGGAAATTAGGGCAAATTACAAAGGATTAATACAAACAAATAACACAAGTATGTAAGGCCAAAATTAGAAAGTCCAAGGCACAAAATGAGATCAAACTAGCTAGAGACATAAAGGGTAACAAGGAAACATTCTACAAATACATTAGAAGCAAGAAGAAGACAAAGGACAGGGTAGGCCCATTACTCAATTGGGTGGGGGGTGGGGGGAATAATAACAGAAAATGTGAAAATGGCAGAGGTGCTTAATGACTTCTTTGTTTTGGTTTTCACTGAGAAGGTTGGTGGTGACTGGATGTCTAACATAGTGAATGTCAGTGAAAATGAAGTAGGATCGAAAGCTAAAATAGGAAAAGAACAAGTTAAAAATTACTTAGACAAGTTAGATGTCTTCAAGTCACCAGGGCCTGATGAAATGCATCGTAGAATACTCAAGGAGCTGATTGAGGAGATATCTGAGCCATTAGCGATTATCTTTGAAAAGTCATGGAAAACGGGAGAGATTCCAGAAGACTGGAAGAGAGCAAATATAGTGCCAATCTATAAAAAGGGAAATAAGGACAACCCAGGGAATTACAGACCAGTCACCTTAACTTCTGTAGCTCGAAAGATAATGGAACAAATGATTAAGCAATCAATTTGCAAACATCTAGAAGATAATAAGGTGATAATAACAGTCAGAATGGATTTGTCAAGAACAAATTGTGTCAAATTGTGTCAAACCAAACCGATAGCTTTCTTTGACAGGGTAACAAGCCTTGTAGATGGGGAGAAGCAGTAGACCTGGTATATCTTGATTTTAGTAAAACTTTGTATACTGTCTCACATGACCTTCTCATAAACAAACTAGGGAAATGCAACCTAGATGGAGCTACTATAAGGTGGGTGCAAAACTGGTTGGAAAACCATTCCAGAGAGTAGTTACCAATGGTTCACAGTCATGCTGGAAGGGCATAATGAGTGGGGTCCCTCAGTGATCAGTTCTGGGTCCAGTTCTATTCAATATTTTCATCAATGATTTAGATAATGGTATAGAGAGTACACTTACAAAGTTTGCGGATGACACCAAGCTGGGAGGGGTTGCAAGTGCTTTGAAGGATAGGATTACAATTCAAAATGATCTGGACAACTGGAGAAATGGACTGAAGTAAATAGGATGAAATTCAATAAGGACAAATGCAAAGTACTCCATTTAGGAAGGAACAATCAGTTGCGCACATACAAAATGGGAAATGACTGCCTAGGAAGGATTACTGTGGAAAGGGATCTGGGGTCATAGTGGACCACAAGCTAAATATGAGTCAACAGTGTAACACTGTTGCAAAAAAAGTGAACGTTATTCTTGGATGTATTAACAGGACTGTTATCAGTAAGACATGAGAAGTAATTCTTGCTCTCTATTCTGTGCTGATTAGGCCTCAATTGGAGTATTGTGTCCAGTTCTGGGTGCCACATTTCAGGAAAGATGTGGACAAATTGGAAAAAGTCAACAAAAATTATTAAAGGTCTAGAAAACATGACTTATGAGGGAAGATTGAAAAAATTGGGTTTGTTTAGTCTGGAAAAGAGATGACTGGGCGGGGCTGGACATAACAGTTTTCAAGTACATAAAAGGTTGTTACAAGGAGGAGGGAGAAGAATAGTTCTCCTTAACCTCTGAGGATAGGACAAGAAGCAATGAGCTTAAATTGAAGCAAGGGAGGTTTAGGTTGGACATTAGGAAAAATTTCCTCACTGTCAGGGTGGTTAAGCACTGGAATAAATTGTCTAAGGAGGTTGTGGAATCTCCATCATTAGAGATTTTTAAGAGCAGGTTGGGCAAACACCTGTCAGGGATGGTCTAGCTAATACTTAGTGCTGCCATGAGTGCAGGGTACTCTCAAGGTCCCTTCCAGTCCTATGATTCTATCCCCAGGCCCCTCTTTACAAAATCTGAGTTCTAACAATTATATTAATTAATACAGAACGATCTAACTGGATTATATTTAATGTTATATTTTTGTAGCTATTTAGGCCCAGATCTACAAAGGTACTTAGGCAGCTAAGTCCCAGTTTTAGGATCACTATGATCCACAAATTCCTGCCAAACCCTGTAGGTGCCTAAACTCACTTGGCACCTATATTTTCAGGGTAAAATTTCCCTTGGTGCTTAAACATCTGCCACTGGGCATGTACATTGCTGCCTCACTCTGTGTATTTAGCTGCCTCTCTCTTGCCTAAGTCCCAGAGCAATTCACAAACCAGAGAGGAAAGGCATTTGTCTGCCTAAGTCATCGGTGATACCTGAACCTGTAGCCAGCCTCTGAGCATGCCCAATGGATCAAGCCCCATTTAAAATCTGGCCACAGGAAGAGATAATGGTGGTGGTGCCCATCTTATACTTTTAGCTTAGTGGTTAGAGTACTCACCAGATATGTGGGTGGCCTAGCCACAACACTTCAAAGTCCTTCTCTTTCTCTTTCTGATCCAATGATTTAATTATATATACACAGTGGAACAGCTTCAAATACTTTGTCACTGGACCAGAGAGAGAGGAAATGATTCTGTAGCATTTATGGTTGCTACAAACAAAAGTTGTTTGTTTAATTTGCCTATTGTACTGCAGCTCTTCCCATGTCTAAGATTTAGAGTAATTGTTGATCTATGATTATATGAAGGATAGAGCTGACTGCTGTGCAATCAAGCACTAAGTGAGAGCTAACGTCATACTAAATGGTAACTCTCTGAAGATCCCATAAATCACAGAAATGTAGGCCTGGAAGGGATCTCAAGAAGTCATCAAATCCAACCCCCTGCACTGTCGCATGACCAAGTAAACCTACACCATCTCTGACAAATGTTTGTTCAATCTGTTTTTAAAAACCTTCAATGATGGGGATTCCACAAACTCCCTTGGAAGCATATTCCAGAGCTTAACTACCCTTATGGTTAGAAAGTTTTTTCCTAATATTTAACTTAAATTGTCTTTGCTGCAGATTAAGCCCATTCTTTCTTGTCCTACCTTTAGTGGACATGGAGAACAATTGATCACCATCCTCTTTATAACAGCTCTTAATAGATTTGAAGACTTATCTGATCCCCCTTCACTTTTGTTTTCTGAGGACTAAATATGCCCAGTTTTTTTTAACTTTTCCTCATAGGTCAGGTTTTCTAAAATGTTTATCCTTTTTGTTGCTCCTCTTCTAGATTCACTCAAATTTTTCCGTATCTTTCCTAAAGTGTGACACCCAGAATTGGATATAGTACTTCAGCTGAGGCCTTCCGAGTGCTGAGTAGAGCAGTAGTTACCTATAATATCTTATATATGACAGTCCTAGTAATACATCCCAGAATATTCGCCATTTCACAGCTGCATCACATTGTTGACTCTATTCAATTTGTGATCCACTATACCCTCCAGATCCTTTTCATCAGTATTGCTACCTACCCAGTTATTCACCATTTTGTAGTTATGCATTTGATTTTTCCTTCATATGTGAAGTACTTTGCACTTGTCTTTACTGAATTTCTCTTGTTTAATTCAAACCAATTCTCTAATTTATCAAGGTTGTTTTTGAATTCTAATCTTCTCCTCCAAAATGCTTGCAACTGCTCCCAGCTTTGTGTCATCTGCATATTTTTTAAGCATAAGATCAACTCCATTATCCAACTCAGTAATGAAAATAGTGAATAATACCAGGCCCAGGACTGACCCTATCTTCCCAGTATGACAGTGAATCATTGATAATTACTTTCCAAGTACGGTCTTTCAAACAGTTGTGCACCCAATTTATAGTAATTTCATCTAGTAGGTAGCCCTAGTATGATGAACTTTAGAGATTCTAGTAATAGACAGGACAGCTTCAACAGGTATTGTTCAAACAGCCCAGGGTGTTTTTAAATAGATATATTTTCTCAACTCTGTATCTTAATTTTGATGAATTGCTCCAGGTATTATGGCTTTGAGAATCATTGATCTTCTCTAGGTTTAAAAATAAGTAGGTAATAGACCCCCAAAATACAGGGATTGCTACTCATTAAATGCAGTTTACACACAATAAAGTTAGCTGACTCTTGAATTAAAATATTGTTTCACCTTTATCTACACATTTTCATTTACTGATGATGAATTTATTATGAAAGTGTTCACACATAGGTCTCATCTGCTGACCAGTAGGGCCCGGCTTATATAGTACTGATGGTCTCTCAGTTAATTCGTCTGTTGATAATCCTCCAAGTCAACATCCCTTTGGCAGCTTGACACATCTTTTTGTTCCTGTTGCACCCCATGGTCATGTCAACATGGACGGTGACAAGGGTCAAGGGAAACATTCGAAAGGCATCCAAACCACTTGGCAAGAAGGTGAGTTTCACACTTAGTGATTACCATTTGTTTTTGTCTTGGAAAGATAATACGCTCTGTGCAAGAACAGTGGCCTATTTTTAAACTGGCTTTTAGAGGGAATAAAAATGACAATGTCAGCAGCAGCTCTGGACTTGAAAGTTACAGTGTAGGAGGTCACTTTTCAATTTGCTTTTACACACGTGCTATGGGAGCTCTCAATAGGGTCACTCTAACCTTTGTCACTCTGCGTTGATTCCCAACAGCATGGATTCACTTGCCATCTGGTTAGAGTTTTGTCTCACTTGGGATGAAACTTTGGCAGGAGAAATTTTGATTACAAAATAGTTAATGCTGAAATTAAGCTTGTCATGCCACACAGAATAATAAATGCTCTTCTCCACTGCGTATACTTGAGGAGATTTGGGGGCTGGGAGTGGGACATGTACCATTTTACAGTAGCAGTGCCTCCTTAAATCAAGGTGAAACTTCTATTAAGATCTGCTTGGACTGTAATTATCCAGTCAGCTAATATGATGAATTTCAGGCAGTCCGTTAAGGAGACAATATCATCACAATGTGTTTGAGGTAATGTATGTTATTGTGGGATGTTACACTAGAGAAACTTGACAACATTTTTAAGGAATAGGCCAATGAGGAGAAGCCAAGTACAATATAAATTAAATCTCTTTAGAGAGGAACAATGATAACCATATGGATTTAGTTGTTAGTGCAGCAAATGTAGACTTCTCATAACTGGACCCAACAATACAGGATGGCCTCTGTTCCCTTTTCCTTTGTAAAGCCCTGTTTTTCAGGGGTTCATATCTGACTGTATCACTTTAAAAAGTCCCACCCAGAAGTGAATGTTGATTTGACCATTTATAAATGATGGGAGATAAAAATATTGGCTGGCCTCTATTTAGGCAAAACTTTTATTGGCTTCACTGGGAGTCTTGCCTGAGTGAGGGATGAGTCTACAGGAATTGGGCACTTTGAGAGAGAGTGTGTGTGAGAGTAAGAACTTGAGGGAAAGGTGGAATTGAACCATCTGTTCCCATTGGCTAAACCCAGAGTTTCCCCCATTAGAAGCATGGAATGCTGATGCTCGTTTTTAAGGAAGGAATGAGGTAGGAGTTTGGGAGTTACCTTTGCCATGGGAAGCTGAAGGCTGTTTGAAAACTATTTTTTTAAGGCTGCTGACGGGAGTTCTGAAATGCAAGGAAATATCACAATCATTCCTTATTTCAGATGCCATCTCTGGAAACAGAACACACTCTGTGCTCTAAATAAGTGAGCCCAGCATTGTCTCTTTGTGAGTGGCAATATGTCTTGAGCAGCTGTAGCAGCAGAATTTGTGAAGATTAGAAAATCAAATTATAGTTTGAGAAAAGAAATCCTGCAGAGTCAATGCATAATGACATTCCTCACCACCACCACCGAGCTAGGGGATATGGTCTACAGCGCACAGGAGGGGTCTGTAGGTCAGAACACTATGGTGCGAGTCCCTGCTTTGCCCCTGACTTGTGTGACCTGGGACAAGTCATGTCATTTCTCTTGGTTGGAGTATATTTGTCAGTAAAATGGAGATGATAATGTGGCAATGTGCACCATATTAACTGGTAATAAATAATATTTACTTCACAGGGGAGTTGTATGGCTTAAATAACTAACCCTTGTAAGACATATTGAGATCCTTAAATGAATGATACTATATATACATTCTACATGAAAAATAATCATAAAGTCACTAAAGCTAAGGGCTTGCACTAGCTGGAACTGAAGTCTGCACATTGCAATCAGCTGAAAATGTTTGAGACTTTTCATGCCACTATAAACAGATCTTCACCATAAGAGTTGATTAGAAGGAGGTTCCACTCTGGATCTATGAATCAGCGCAACCAAGAAGCTTTACTCTGTAGAGACGGCACAAACCCTAACATTCAACTGATTCTAAAAATCTCATGTGCCAAAGGTTTTTCTGAATTCATTGCTCTGTCCTAATAAAGAATGTAGCAGTGGTTGTACCAGTAGGTAATAGCACTGGGAAATACTACGGTTAAACAGTCATAAAGACTTCAGATTCCTCCAAAGGTCAGTACACAGCTGTTTAATCTTACTACACATGGGTACACAAGTTATGCACACGTGAACAGAACAGACCTGGGTAATGGGGAGCTATGCTTCTTTATTAATGCCTCCCACCTACTCTACTAAGAGGCTGTGCAGCTGCTTGAAAGCTCCGTGCTGACTGTCAGCAAGTGACAACTTCTTTTTCTTCAGCTGGAATTCTGCTTAGCAGATCCAAAGGGTCCTTCTCTCCCCTTGTGAGCAGATTTGCAATTCCTGGGTATTTATTTTTTCTTTCCTGTTTTTATAAAGGTGCTGATCAAAAAAACTGTCAGTGAATTTTCTCGTTAATTTACTACCTCTCATGTCTACTACTGAAGTCAGTGGGGAGCTTTTCCATTGATTTCAAGGGGCTTTGGATTGGGCCCTCTAAGAAGTATGAGCTGCTATCATTCCTCTCCGATAGCTAGCTATGAAACCTTAATGATGGTTTTGGAAGGCTGGTCCTACTGTTAGCTGGCAAGTGACCATTTCAGCAGAGTGATCTGGCTCTCCCATATAGGGCTCAGCTGCATTGGAACATGACAAACCAACCTAGTGCACTTAAAATATTGGGGCAAGTTCTGGCCCTACCTGTTTGTGGGATAGAGCCTATAAGCAGCAAAGCTGCCAGTATCTGGAGGAGCCTAAGCAAATCCTGAAGGAAGCCAACCTTGCTGAAGCAGCCATGTATATTGAATGTGGCCTCTGGAGCCTCTGACTTCATTCCTGTCTTGCATGGGGCTGCCTGGGAAGTGGAGCATGAAATCATTGCCCTCTCAAGCACTGTGCCCAAAGGTCCTCGGGATCAGGCTCCCTGGTACATGTCAGTGAGGGATTGCAGAACTCCTTACACTACGTAACACAAAAGTGCGGACTTGGCCATCGGTATGCAGTTATTCCTGCCTGCTGCTTAAAGAAACCACAAAGCTTTTGTTACAAAAACGCTTTAAAACTAGGGCTGTCAATTAATCACGATTAACGCATGTGATTAACACAAAACAAATTTACCTGCTTTTTTTTTAAATGAGCATTAATCACATATGAGGATGCCGTGCTCTGGGGGGCACCGCTGCGTGCCTCTGGGGCAGGGGTGCCCCTCCTCCCCCCCACCCTGCTCCACTTGCCTCTTCTCCACCCCAGCCCACCCCCATGGAGCTGCCCCTGGCCACTCTGCTCCGGACCAGGACCCTGCCCCCTGTTTCTGCGCAGAGTGGGCAGGGGGATGATGGCAGGGTGTCCTCCCTCCCCCTGTCCATGTACCTGGATGCTGCTGAGCTGGGATCGGGGAACAGGGAGCCTGTCTGCTGCTGCTGCTGGCTCAGGAGCAGGGCCAGCCTTAGGGGTGGGCAGGCTGGGCCACCACCAGGTGTCTCCCGGAGCAGGGGTGCCCCTCCTCCTCCCACTGCTCTGCTCTACTGCTGTCTTCAACCACCGCTGCTCCTACCTCGCCACCCTGGGCAAGCTACTCAGGACCAGGAGCCCCTCGTCTTCTGTGCAGAGTGAAGGGTTGGCTCATGTTGGGGTGTCTTATGTACCTGGTCTCTGCTGAGCTGGGGTGTGGGTCAGGGAACAGGTCTGTGCTGCCTCTGGGTCATAATGGGAGAAATCTCCATGTCTGCCACTCCAGCAAGCTCTGCGTAAGAAGCTCCATCTCTCTGTTTCCTGCTTACAACTGTTTCTCCAGACTTTATGCCTCTAGTCTCCACAGCCTACGAACCCAAACTACTAGCCCCAGCATTTTCCACCAGGCCAAACCCCTCAGCCCACCTGACTTTATCCTGCCACCCGCTGTCCTTCCATTGTTTCCAGCTGCTTTTACTATGTAGAAGGAGCCTAATTGTGCCTTCCACTGAACCTGAAAGAGTACTTGGCTCACCTATTGGCTTTAAAGGGACTTCTGTGATTGTTTTAGGATCAAAGATGCATTTGATGGCAGTCATTAGCATCGTCCAGCAGAATAGCCCCCTATTCAGGAACAGAATATGGCCTGATCCTACACCCCTGAGGTCAATGGAAGATTGCCATTGATCGCACAGGGCCTGATACAAAGCTTACTGAAGTCAATAGAAGTCTTTCCATTGAATTCAGCAGGCTTTCAGTGAGCCCCAAAGGGAACAAGGGTGTTCGCAAAAGTTAAAAATACATTTCCTGCACATTTAAAAGTGGTGGGCTTATATTTTTTAATAGAGTACTTAACGCCAAATGCAGGATTTGCTAAGCCAATGAAGAAAGTGTTTCTCCAGATGATAGCACAAGCACTCACATCAGTGCCAGGAGGGCCATGTACTTGTCTCTGCAGTGCTGTGAATTCCCTCTTTGATGGAAGCAAGTCTGGTGACCTAGTTGCCATTATACACATCTCTTCTCTTCCATGACTTCTTTTCTGTTGAAAAGAAAAACAAAAAAAATGGGTTTGCTTTTTCATAATTCTCCTGAGTAAAGTTTATTTGTTTTTAGAAGAAATTCCCTTTGCTCAGTTTCCCACATGACTGTCCCCTGCTCAGTCTTATCTTGGAGTGACTCACAGCATGGGTCAAACGGTGAAGAGAAACTTTATGGTAACCTTTTTGTAAAAACTGTTTTCTTTGGACTCTCTGTTTGTGTTTGCAACCAGTAGGCAATTTCCCCTTCTTTCAGCTTGAGCATGAACTCCTTCCACTATGCTGTATTTAATGAATTCTGCTGAAATGTATATGCAGTATTTTAGCCATGCAAATAGGTCTACTTTTGAACCCAAAGATACCTCCCACACCTCTTAAACTTGACCAGCATCTCTAGCTATCTCCTCAGCTGCGGTACATTTCCACAGCTCTGCTGACTATAAAAGAATGTTCACTGACATGAATGGAACCATTCCTTGTTATACCAGCTGAGGATCTAGCCCCTTGTATAGATCAGTGATGTTCTGGAGGAAGTTTGCAGGAGCCCTTTGTTAAAAATTTGCCACCAATCTGAAAATACCCTGTGGATGATTACCCTGTTCCCACTGGCATTCACCACTGGTGTGGATACCACAAAGTCCTTCTTGCTAAGGAATACTTACTCTGGGAAGCACTGGAAATACTTCTGATTAACATTTTTTTTTTTTTGCCTTGGGAATGGATCAGGTTGCACAAAATGGTAGGCATTTTCTTAGAGAGGCTACCTCCAGGCCTTCCACAAGGTTTTTACCTCCATCCCCTGTACAAATTACACAAACTGAGCACTGTACTACACCATCAATTTACTCCAAATATTTTTCAGAAACAAAGTATAAATATTTGAATTAATATACGTAGGTTTGCTAAGTGGGATTGACTCCCCTTCTTGCTTATTGTTATGAGTTTTAAAAGCATTTCTGCTATAATGAGAAAAATGAACAGGTGACCCAATCACCTGTACTCTCTGTAGTCCTGACTCAGCAAACAATCCCTATTCAGCAAAACACTTGAGCATGTGCTTAACTTTAAACGGATGTTTAAATACCATTAAAGTCAATGGAACTTATGATATGTGATCAAAGTTAAGACTATGTGTCAGTGCTTTGCTGAATAGAGACCTGTGAGCACACCGGCCCACATCGTCATCACAGGCTAAGTCCTTGTTCAAATATTGAAAACATATCACTGGAACAAGGAGGAAGAGTGAGAGCAGACAAGAACCAATCATAATGGTCATAATTATTTGCTTTCATTTGCTCAGCAGTCAAATAAATAAGGATATTTACAGTTCTATTCCCCAAAGTTCAGAAAAAGAAAAAATGGAATAATGGCAGAATGGAAATAGTCTTGATTTTTAAAACATGCAACAATATCTCTTCAGTGGTAGCAGCAGTGAACTTTTCCATGTCTCATTTGCTTGTGTTCAGTTTCATTCCTACAGTAGTGCAGCATGGAAAAACTGGGATCATAAAATCCTCTTTTTTTCTAAACTCATGTGTTTCGCTTTTCACTCATGAAAGAAATATTTCCGTTTCTACAGTATGTTCATTTCCAGTGGCTTGTTTTCCGTAACAAAAAACCTCCAAAACCCTAGAGATTTTTTTCTGCAGGCCTAATGTCTGAATCACACTCATGAAAAGTTTGCAGTATACTTCACTGCAGGACTGTACCTTATTCCAAATGGCATTAGTGTAAATTCAGTGCAGACAGTTTTCTTTCTGGGCCAGTCCAGGGGAACCAAGATGGTCAATTAAAAGACAAAAACCATCTACCTTTGTGTTCTACACACAACTGCAACCTCAACTTCCAGACCAACCTACTGTCAGACTTCTCATTTGTAAAGAAGATACTGTACTTAGGAATAAATCTATGGTAGTTAATTATTTGTTATAAACGATATGCTTTGTTAATTTAGACCTTCTGATTCAGGAAAGCATGGCTATTCTGGACAGCACTGAAGCTGGGATTTAAGTGGAAGGTTAATGATAATAAACCTGTATTAAGTGCTTTTCATGGAGTCTCATTTTTTAGGGTTATTTTTTTCCTATTCCTGAGCTATCATTTTTGAATAAAAATTGATTTTCGCAAATCTCTCTGTATTTATTCAAACACTTTGTGTGAACAAATGTCAAGCTACTGATTATCCCAAATTGATCACTTCAGCTATTTATTAGCATGATCATTTTTTGTATTACAAGAGCAACTACAGTTTTCAGCAGAGATTGGAGCCCCAGTGTTTTAGGCACTAGGTGAACATTTTGTAGGAAATAGGCTGTTCCCCAAAGAGCAGGTTGTCCAGTTGTGCAGTCTTGCCATGTCAATCTCAAAGGACCTAATCAAAGATGGTCATGCATTATGGAGCAGCTTGTAAAGAACCCTGCACTAGATCCTAAGGACCACCAGGAGTCAGGACAACAGCCAAGCAAAACATATGCAATAGGTCTCTCTGGTAGAAGAAAAGGAGAAGGAACCTGATTTTCCTGTCACCAATTCCAAGTTGTAATCCTGCTGTCCCATCTCACCAGCAGTCCCATCCTCGCCTGTGTGCTCCTCTATACTCCTCAGACATGAAAGGAGCCGTGGGATTTCTCAGTGACATATGGGTCTTGAGAACGTTATCCAGCTAGTTTTAAAATCTGTATTTTCCTGATTTCTTCTTCTTCCGCTTGCCCTATTTCATCTGACTTCCAGATGAATATTTATATTTGCTCCACAAATTCACCCTGTAGTTTCAATTGGATAATTTATTCTCTGAAAACTGATCTGTCTTCTAGTGATGCTGTGTGCTGTTCAATGGATGCTATGTTCCAGTCAAGAAGCTACTATTGTGGAGTGGATAAATTGCTCCTTATATATGCAGCAGTCTGTATGGCACTTTGGGCTCATTTAGAATGAAAGTTGGTGTACAAAATGTAAATGATATTTTAATCATGTAGAATTAATTTGGTTTGCCTTCACCTAGACCCAGTCTGTTTACCCAAGAGAAACATCTAACATCCAGCTTCATTCCAGGCATTTTTCCTCTGTGGGAGTTGTTACTTTCACTAGTTAATAATAAACATAGGTGTAGAGCAGGGGTCCCCAACGCGGTGCCCACGGGCGCATGGTGCCCGCTGGGGTGTCTAAATGCACCCGCTGGGGCGTCTAAATGTGCCCGCGTACTGGCCGGCGGACGAGCATCCACCAAAATGCCTCCGACAAGCAGCGTCATCCAGAGGCGTTGCTGCCGATTTTCGGCAGCTTTTCGGCGGCGACGCCTCTGGATGACACTGCTTGTCGGCAGCATTTTGGCAGATGCTCATCCGTCGCCATGGTCCTCCGTGGCTTGTCGTCTGGCGCCCGCCAGGTGACAAAGGTTGGGGACCACTGGTGTAGAGTATCCTTTAAAATGCTTAGTGGCACTTCAGAAAGAGACAGACATGCTGAAATTTCGTAAACAAGTTTGAGCTTCATAAAAAGCGACATCCTCCTAAGTTATTACACATTGTTAACATGTCGAATGCCTAAACAACAAACAGTCCTCTCAAAAGTATTCAAATAGCACACTGATCTACAGAGTCAATACATCTGCTGGGTAAACAGAGCCTAAGACCACACAGTATCTTAGAAATCAAACAAATTAAAACAATTTCTACATCATCACTCATTACAATACCCAACTGAAGTAATGTGATCTGAATGTCTAATCTGGGAGCTGAGCTTGTTTATATGATGACCCGAATGAGCACTAAGTGAAGCCTTGCAAGTATCCCAGCAGAAAGACTCAACTGGATGAGACAAACAGGATCTTGGCATCAGGGATCAACATGAGCAAATTATGACAATGTTTGCATAATAGGATCTAAATAGGCTAGTTTGACTAAATAATGCATTGTGGTAAAAGGGCAAGTCACACAGCTGCCAGTGAGACCTTTCCCACTTCAAGTGGAAGGCATATTTCTTTAACCCATCCTTCACTAATAAAAAAAACACATAGCACAATGTATGAGGCATTTTGTAATTCTTTCTGAACTTCCAGATCCCCTCATTTTCCCCTTGGAAGAGGACGGGACAAAGAAGGAAAGAACCAAATGTGATAGATGCACGCCATATTGCTTAAAGGACTTCTAGAAGCGACTCAGGGCTTGTCTCCATGGTGGAGTAATGCCACTCTGGGGGGTGGGGATTTCTAAAGCGTACTAACATGTTGTGCATTAATTGGTCTGCATAGCCCCTGCTGGTGCACACTAGAGGTTCCCTAGATCAGTGGTTCTCAACCAGGGGTACGCGTACCCCTGAGGGTATGCAGAGGTCTTCCACGGGGTACATCAACTCATCGAGATATTCGCCTAGTTTTACAATAGGCTACATAAAAATATTTAGCAAAGTCAGCACAGACTAAAATTTCATACAATGACTTGTTTACACTACTCTATATACTATACACTGAACTGTAAGTAGAATATTTATATTCCGGTTGATTTATAATTATATGGTAAAAATGAGAAGTAAGCAATTTTTCAGTCTTAATGTGCTGTGACACTTTTGTAAGCAAGTCGTTTTTAAGTGAGGAAAAACTTGGGGTACTCAAGACAAATCAGATTCCTGAAAGGGAAACAGTAGTCTGGAAAGGCTGAGAGCCACTGCCCTAGAGTATTTTAACATAATTCTGTTTCAAACAGCACTATTTTAAAGTGCACCGGCAGGGTGTACCAGAACCAATTAGTGAGCAATACATTAGTGTGCTTTAGAAATCATACCCCTATAGAGAACATTACCCTACCATGTACACAAGCCCTCAGGTATCATGGTAGTGGTTGCGGCATAAGAATCTGAACAGAATCGAAGCGTAGATTCCAACTTCCAGTGCTATACTGAAGTCAATTTTGAGTAAAGTAATTACAGTAAATAGGAGGGAAGTGAACTAGCTAGTACGTGTGCATCCCAGTGCACTATCTGGTTAGAGCTGGAGCTCTTTACTGGTAGCATCGTCTGCTATAGCTCAAATGGGAGGGCATGTGCTCTTGTGGTCAAAGGAACTGAATGTTATCCCTTCTAGTTTTGTGAAATCCCAAGTGGCCGAAGCATGTTACAGCGTGGTAAATGAGAAGCATTCGGTGACCACAATTGCGTTGCATTATATTTAGAAAAGGGAGGAGAAGAGGGTCATTATGTGCAAGAATTAAAATATTTTATTTCAAACATTTCAATTCATCAATAAATGCCATTCAATTCAATAAATGCCATTAATATTGTCCTTTTATATAGCTCTGATATGCACCAGCTGAGGATCTGACCCATAGAGTCTAAAAGGGTGCCAAACATGCCCAGTTATATTACCCAATAGCTGTGAATAGCTTTATGTGGATTCCGAAAACATTTTCTTTACTTTTGCCCCAGAAGACATCATGTAAACATGTGGGCTGCTTATTATACAAGGATCAAATATCTCACTTGCAAAGAACAACTACTCAGCATGACCATTCATGGGTAGAACTGAGCAAAATTCAACAGCTTCCGTTAACAGGTGTTTGTGTCAGCTGTTTCAGTTTCTACTCACAGGTATTCTGAACTCTCCAGTTTCACTTTGAGATTTCAGGTTTGAAAGAACCCCAAAACTCAGAGCAAAGAGCAGTCAAAACCCTCCGGTTGTACAGGAAACAGTGAATTTTGAATGGGTCCCATAGAGAACAATAAACTAGCCTCTGTATATTAAAACAAGGCCTATCTTGTTCTACGTGTTCAGGAAGCAGAGGTGTTCTTTTGACGACGCTAGACAGTTTCGATTTTGTAACAAACCTGAAAAGCAGGGGAGTTGCAAGCAGTTTCAGGTTTTATAAACCAAAAAGTTTTCTACGGCTTGGCTTATGAGCAATGCTGTTATCCCAGATACACTGCAAAGAAATTTTTATGCACCCCACATCAGCACCTCGGAATTGACCCTCAGAGGGGTTAAGCACCTGCCGTTCCCACTAATTTCAGCTCCTCACAGGACCAAGCCCAAGTATTTTTGCTACAGCCTCTACCTTCAACAGACCTGACCTTGCAACACTGTCTACTGGGTGTAGTACTTACTGCTGTAAATAGTCCCATTGACCTCAACAGGACTATTCCCAGCAATGAGTGCTGTGCCCAACAGTAAATGTATGCAGGATCAGGCCAAATATCCACCCTGGATTGAATTGGATGGGGAACCCTGGATTCTATCCTACTATTTTAGATACTTATATGGCCTCCCATTATCATAGTCTTTGAGCACCTCACCTTTAATATATTTATCCTCACAAGACCCCTTGTGAGGTGGGGAAGTGCTGTTATTCCCAGATAACAGATGGGGAACTAATGTCCAGATCCTCAGATGTATTTAGGAACCTAATTCCTGTTGATTCCAATAGGAGTTAGGCCCCTAATACCTTTGAGGATCTGGGCTTAAGTGACTTGCACAAGGGCTAATGAGAGGCCTATGGCAGAGCAGGAAATTGAATATAGAAGTCCTAAATTCCAGGGAAGCACCCTACCCAGTGGCCATTGTTCCTCTCCTTCATGGCTTATCTCCCTGACAATACCAAGCACTGGCCCACCATTCTTTTTGTAGTTTTGCACAGACCTAACCTCCCAGAAAACATATACAAAAAGCATTGCAATAGTTGTTGCCCCACTTACAGAGAAAATTAAAGTAAAAATATAGGAAGCTTCATAATCCTCTTACTTTTATATGAAAAAGCAAAACACCCAGTAATTGAGATCTGGCTTGAGGCTATTTGTATGTTTCCTGAACTGAATTCCAAGTAGTGAACAGGCTTTTTCTTAAGTCAGTAGCTCCATAATCTATCTTGTAATTTTCCCCCTTGTAATTCTCAATATATTTCTAGTACATTAATGAAAAAAAAAACCCAGAATCATAGACATGTAGGGCTGGAAGGGACCTTAAGAGGTCATCTAGTCTGGACCTCTGTGATGAGGCAGGACCAAGTATACCTAGACCATCCTGTCAGCCCTACATTTCTATCATTCATCCCTAACCTGTTCTTAAGAAGTGATGGGGTGTCACATTCTGGGATGCAACCCAGACCAGTGAGAGATTGTTTCACCACTTGTCCTGTCACCCTGCCTTAAATGCTCTGCTGCTGTAACTTCCTGTCTGGATGCTCACAGCCAGCATACAAGCATGTACTGAGTGTCTGTGTGATAAGCAGCCCTGGTTGAGGAACTGTGACTACAGCAACCTGCATGTTACACCACAGCCACACTCTGGTCTCCACCAGCCTGGGTTACTGCTAGCCAAGTGACCCTAATACACCCTCAGTCCTAAATTTCCCTAAATCCATGTTCCCTGAAATGTCCAACCCTTTCCTTGATCACTCAGAAAAATAATAAGGTTTGTTTGCTCCTTCAAAGAGTCAGTACCGAGCAGCTTGCCATATTAACTGCACTTAGTAATTACTTCAATTCAAACACAGCACTGGGGTGGTTTAGATTAAAAATAAAACAATTTTATTAACAATAGGACATAGGTTAAGTCGTAGTAAGTAAAAGAAATAGAAGTATAGATGGTTACAAGCAAATAAAAGTGAAAAGATGCATCAGAAAGTCTAAAACTTAATCTAGTAAGGGACAGTTGTTTAAGATGGCTCCTCTTACCGATAGTCTTTGTCCAGCAGGGCAGACATTCTCTCGGTCAGGACCTTCCACGGAACTATGGAGGTGCTGGTTTCTCTACTCTTTTTTAGTGAAAGATGGAGTCTCTCTGTCCCTTATATTCCCAAAGAATTGTCTTTGTTCTCCAAGTTAGGAAGGCCTCCTGGGGATTCAGTCTTCTGCGTATCTCTGAGGTGTAGGAACAAAGTCAATTCTCTGTCTCTGTTCTGTCTCAAGACAAACCCTGTTGGTTTGCTTGATAGCTTCATTTATGGCTAATATGAAAACTGATGTAAACCCACATTCCTGTGTCTGGGGCAGACCTGTTTATCATCTTTACCTCGGCTAGGCCATCCTCTTAAACAGGTCCTAGTGACATTGTACAGAGGGAATTCATATTGTAAAATGCATGTTATCCTTCTATTAACAACCAGCATGCTATTAGTTTTCAAATGATATCTTACAAGGCATATTTTGTACAAACATTGCAGTGGTATGGGGGATATGAATACAGGGGTGTTTACATGGGGATTCCACAACCTCCCCTGGAAGCCTATTCCAGTGCTTACCTATCTTTGTAGTTAGAAAGGTTTTCCTAATATCTAACCTATATTTCCTATGGCAGATTTCTGGAAGTCAAAATAATGGACCGTATTTAGCCCGGGCATCAATAGCTTCAACTCACCCATTGGTTTCAATGGGTGTTGCACGTGATTATACCAAGGTTGGATTTAGTCCAATCTCTCTACAGTCCCACCAATGATAAGATTATCTATCCAAGTGGATATATTGCCTTATATTTCAAAAGCACTCAGTAGATCTAGTTTTTTTTTAAATATCATCAAAAAGTTACCTGTTTTTCAAAAAAAAAAAAAAAAATCCATGAAAAGTTCCATGTTTATTCCACCCCCATCCCCAAAAAATCATCATAAAAACATTACTAGCAAATGGTTTCATTTTTGATTAGTAAAAAGTGTTGAATTTCAATAGTGTCTATGATTAAAATTTTGAAAAAACTCTGAGAAGTGGGTCTGCTTTGAAACAAAAACCTGTTCAGTTTTTCTGCTAAAATAGGTTTTCATTTTTCTATTTGCTTGACAAAGGGGTTTAAATGGAGGTGGGCTGAGGGGCTCAATGCTGCAAACACTTATGATGAAGCCCTTTTTGTTCAACGAGCAAAACATATGCAGCATGAAGTCTCATTTTTGTGAAATTTTGCATGCATGTGGATTGGGAACATTCTTTCTTTGAACTTTACGCTCTGCACGTTGAGTTTTTCCTTGTAGTACTGAATATGTCATTAATGGGAAAAATATGAGAGCGCTAAAAGTGAACAAAGTCATACCATTAAACTCCAGGGATGCCAACAAAAAACTGTTGCCTGCTGGATAAATGTCTGCACCATAGTTCCAAGGCTGTTTGTTCATATCCTGTTAGGGTTGTATTTTTGTTTAACTCTTCTCCTTGTTACCACCCTTCCTCCTACTACTTCTTGCACCTCTCAGCCAAGTTGCAAAAGCTTGACTAGAAGCAGAGATGAGTGAGTGAGCTCTCATTTAAACTGCTCCTTGCACAGGCTTAAACAGACCTAAACTTCAGAAGGTCTAGTTTCATCAGGAAACATCAGCATCCAAGACATTTAACATGAGTTTTAAATTCCTCAAAGAATATTCCTATCACCTCTGGGATAATGCACTGTAATTTGCCATCAGACACACAAACCAACCAGCATTTCAAAAGTTGGTCAAATGCAAATTTTGTCTGTTACAGGGCCACAGCTGTCTAGCCCTTTGCAACAAATATCTCCAGTTCCTATTATTATTGCAGTAGAGTCTTGAGGCCCCAATCAGTACTGGGACCTATTGTGTAGGGTGCACAAACATTGTGTAGGGTGTACTTTGTGTACAAACATCTAATTAATGACAGTCCCTGTCCTGAAGCTTACAATCTATATGAAATAAATAATACAGTTGCCTCTTTGCCAAGGAGTAGCAGAATTTGGGGCCTTGCAAGCCAGTTTCCTGTTTGGAGCAGAAGTCAGTGACACAGGGTTAGGTATTTTCTTACTGTAATTTGCTTATTTATAAAACATACACAAGTCCTGCTCCTTAAAACAGAGGTGCCAACAGACTGCCTACAGGCAACTCCCTGCTCAGGTCAGGCACCACTACCCTTCCCCCGGAAGCAGCTGTCTTGTTAGGAGCCTAACAAGTCTCACAGCTTAACACCAGGGTTGCCCTTTCATGCCGCAGTCCTGAGTTTTTCAGATTGGAAACCTGTAGTCCAAGACGGCTCATGGAGATTGCACAGACTGGAAAAGTGAACCTGGGCATCTCCCTCATTTTGTACTGCAGAGCAGCTGAACAAAAGGAACCTCACAGCTTTAACTATCAAACCAAGGAAAGCATTTAAACCCACACAATAATGACTCTGGCTGTGATTATTGCATGGAGACGTCAACTCTTTTTATAGGAAGTTTTGTCCCAGGTTCTTATAAATCAACAAACCCTCATAGACAAGCCATAACAATAAAAATACTTTTTGTTGTTATAGTGCCTTTCATCTGAACATTTAAAGTGCTTTACAAACATTACAGTTTGCAAACGTTCAAACAAACTTTATTTATTGTGGAATATAGGACTTAATTTTTAAATATGGACACAATTCTAAGATCCATCCTTCTGAAATAAATTAGATTAGATTGATCTTCTCTGTTTCCTTTGGAGACCAGATTGTGCCCAAACTGGAGTCCTGCCTACTGAAGTCATATGAGGTAGGATTTTAATAGGAAAAGCCTGCCACCTGCAGGGAAAAACTCTGAAAAAATGTAGCATAACAATAGATGGGCATTACCCTGCAACATTAACGCCCATTTACCCTTCTGGAGTGGTGTAAAGAGGCCTTAGACTAAATGAGAATCAGAGCTAAAATAGACCAACCTTCCAAAGAACTTTTTTAATTTACCAGAATTGTTTAATTTAACGTAAGCTCTGTGGCCTAAAGCTTCAGAGGGTAAGGAACTCTCTGCCCCCATCTGTTGATGAATGTCGGGGAAATGGCGTCACTGCTTCTTCAGCTGCATGTGCTTTCTACCCAGAATTCCTCCAGGGACACTATGGGAGTCTGCATAACTGTATGCAAAACCAGAATTGATTGGGTAGTGGAACCAAAGAGGGGAAAAGGTGAAGAGTTCCTAGTTTTTGGCAAAGCATCCATCTTTGGTGGCAATGACTCTGCTTGAAGGTCTTGTAGGCTGCAAGTTCCCTTCCACTAATGATCTACTGATGGAAGGACTATTTGAGAGGAGATGATTCAGAGAGGGCTCTTTAATGGGATACAATATAGAGATGGCAGTTATCTCTGCTGCTGTGCTCTACAGCTTCAACTGTGTGTGAAATCTGGTGAAGCTCCTTCACGCCACAAATTAAATAAAGCTGAAGTCACTCTAACTGGCTTAGGTGGTGGAGCCTCAAGACAGGACCAGGAAGCACTTCCCAAGAGACTGGAGACAGGCCTATCCAAGGACTCTGCATAGCTCAGCATTCTGGGAGTACAATACCAACTGACACCAAATTGTGAGGGGGCTCAACAAAGGGGAAAGTGACATGGTAAAAGGATATATATCTACTGGACATTCACACTGGTGAGTGGGGAACCAAGTTAACAGACAACTGCTGAAGTTACTATGGGATAGTGTTTTATTTATCATTATTATAGATGGATTGTTGCTGTAGTCTCCCAAGTTGATACGATGTTCCTTTTCCCCTCATAAAATTTTCCTAATTTCATACAGACTTAGTGCTCACAAGTGGGCAACTAGTAAGGGCACTCAGGTTTAGTGATCCCAGAAATTCTGGGTGGTGGCTCAAGCCAATGGTGTTTGTTGTACAAGAACCCTTAGGTATTTGAAATGGCCATGTGTTGCTGCCAACAATACCCGCAGACAAGTTACATTAAAAAAAAATCCTATTCTAGTAGTGAAAGCTGGTCCGTTGATACTATCCCGAGACTTGAGAGATCTGAGTTCTATTCCCTGCTCTACTACAGACTTCTTGTGTGACTATGGGCAAGGCATTTAGCCTCTCAGTGCCTCAGCTCCCCCTATGTAAAATGGTGACAACAGCACTGCCCAACCTCACAGTGGTGTTGGGAGGATAAATACATTGGCATTTGTGAAGCACTCAGGTAATGGGAGCCACAAAAGTGCCTTAGGCAGATAGAAAAGAGGACTGCCATACACAATATGCTGATATTACTACATACTACTGTGAAAGGATCAACTCACCAATGGCATCTCCTCATGAGTAGCTGTGGCATAGCAGCTGTCTGAGCACTGGGGTCTGCTGCTATTGAGTGCTCCACATCTGCAGTGGCCTGCCTCTTCCTGTGACTTGGCCCATTGGCCACATCACTTCAAAACCTCTCCCCTTCCAGTGTAGTCTATGAACAAAAAGCAAGGGGAACTAACACAAATAAACTGAGCAAGTAAGGGGAGGAGCGAAATGCCTCCCTCTCAGGGCATATCAGGATCTGGCCTTCAGGCAGGAGTTGTCAGGGAAGCGCCTGCCTTCAACCATCCCTCTCTTCAGGAGCTGAGGGTTGAAGATTTGTTCTCTTCCCTGGTCTGCCCACAAGTGAGCGGCTCTGCTTCCCTTTTAAACTTCTCCTCCAGCCTGTAGATTCCTGGCAGCTGTGGCAGGCTGGAGTTGGCTGGGCCCAGAGAAGCTCCTTAACCCTTTGTTGTGCAGGATGGGAGGTGTATGCCCTATCACAGTGACACATTCTGTCTGTGGCTTAAATCTTCTCACCTTTTGCAGAGCCCAAATAAATGGACTTTGTGCATGGAGAGTTTTGTTGGGGTTTGATTAATGGAATCACCTCCTCCACAGGCGATGGAGCAGCCATGGTAACCCACGAGATGAAGCTGTAGCTCCAGAAGGTCACTTATATCCTCCATCCCACGTTGGGAGTTGGCCAGGGGATCTGCATGGATTCATTGGCCCACTAGTGCTGTTGATTTTAGTCCCCACCAAGCAGTACATCACCACATGCAGATAATGCCAGCACCTCCCCTGCAAATCATCCCCACACTCACCTGGCAAAACAACATCAAATCTGCTGTCCTTCAAGTCCCATGCACCCACCAGTGGTGAGCAAGATTGGACCCAATAGGAAGTTACTGTGTCTGTGGTATGTGAATTCGGACCCCCGTATATTGTCCATGTATCAGTGTGTTGTCTCCCATCCAGAGGGATACAGAACCAGCACAGGCAGCTCAGCAAAGCTATAGAGAGCAACACACAAAGAGATTTAAGTTTAAACTTATATTACTAGCTGCTGTCTTTTTCTACACGTTACACATAAGGCAGTAACTTTCATATAATCCCAAGGTAAAAGCTGGATGAATATTGACAAAACAGAACAGCAGCATACTGTTATTACACTTATTTTCCAGCCTGTGAGCACATACTGAGCCCAGCTACAAAATGCTACGCAGGTCTGAACAATAGGAAACACTTTATTACAGAGATCGCATTTTAAATAATACATTTATTTTTCATAATAACACTGAGGCCCAGCCACCAATGATTTCTCAAGATTTGAATCGCTTCCCCAGGGTGGATCTGGATAACATGTAGGAATCATGACATGAACTTCTGAAATTTACACAGATGCTAATAATGTAAAACTGATGGCTCCATCACTTTCCACTCCAGAAGCTCCCTGCATAGTGAGAAAGGAATAATCAACCACACCAAGATGCTTGGGAAGACCTGCAATGCTCTAGGAACCATCTCCCATCCTTTAACATTTGTTGTGGCTCCACAGTCTTACCTAGAAAGCTGTAAACAGTATTTCATCAGTTATATTCTGTGCCTGCATTTCCTTCTCAGCCATGGCAGAGTGCCCAGACATTTGTGTATCAGTAGAAACATCTCAGGCCAGATTCACTTTTAGGTCTGTGCTGGCCTCTGATGGCCGACCCAGAGGCACAGCCCTAATGGGGGACCACTAGGAGTTAAGACTGTGGTGGCCAAAAGAAGCTGCAACCTCTCTTCCCCCAGGGGTTCATGTGTGGTCTGTTCTACCCAAAAAATGAGTGGCACTGGCTAGGGGTGTGGCTAGGACACCTGGGGAATGATGGCATCTAGTGCATCCCTGGTGCAACATCCACCAATGGGGCTTTAGTGGAGCCTTTACCTGAAAGGGAAGCTGCTTTCCCTAGAAGAACTCCTCAGGGAGCCTGGCAGTGGGTTGTGAAAGGAACGTAAAAGGGGATGGAGACTGAGGGGCAGGGAGGTTGAGAGGGGAAGGAGAGAGCACAGGGGAGGAGGCTTAAAAGCACAATGGGCAGGGACAGTGATGATGTGGGGCTGGGGAATTGCAGTGGAAGGAGATAAGCAGGGTTAAGGGGGACTGGCAAACAATGGTAATAGCGCAAATGAGAAAAAAATCCAACATCTACGTTTCAGAGCTGAGTGAATGATGAGGCCAGCCAGGCCCTCCCCTTCCCTCTCCCCCTACCCCACTCCCCCAGCTGCTGCTGCTGTTCCCTTCCTGGAGAGGGAGATGAAAGGCCTCTGGCTTATCCTTTGGGTTGGAAAGCTGTGATTTACTGCCTGTGGCATCTGCTGTAGTGATGCTGGGTGGAAGGAACCCTAAATGTATGGATGTTTTCCTGGTCCACCTCTGCAAGCTTCTTCCAACTATTGATGGTTCCCATGTGGAGGGGGCAGGGAGGCAGGCCCATGGGCTCAGTGCCCTGAACAATCCCAGTGTGGCAGAAAGGTGCGTATACCCCCTGCACTCTCGGCTGTAGCTGATGCTGGCTGCTCACAGCTTGCATTAGCAGTGGGATAGTATTCTGGACCAATGACTTAGATGCTGTTGCATTTTTCTTAAAGGCAGGTCCCTCCAAGTCTTAGCTGGAATTAGTGTGTGCTGCTGGAGCAGCACCCTGCTGTTCTATTGATCTAAATGAATGCTCTGTGTTACTGTCCAGACACACGCAGCACCGAAGGCTTTGACGCACTGAGTGCATTCTATACACAAGTCCCATCAAGAAGCACTTGTGCAGTTATATGCTGGACACCCCCTCTACGTTTCTGTGTTGAAAATAATGGGACTTCATCAAATGAGAACCCTGGGATTATGCTGGAGGCTGGAATGCGGCCATGACAGTGTTAATGTTTTGTTTATTCCTGCTCGCGACTCTGTATTTGGAAGAAGCCAAATGTGTTAAAGAAGGGCTATTGTTACCATTCATAGTTAGTGTTTTGTGCTTTAAAAACAAGCCCATAAGCCATCCCCTCAGTGCTCCGGATGCTCTGGCAGCCCAGCTCCTCCTCCTCCTCCAGAGAAAAACACCCAAGAACAACACTCCCATTCATACTGGGCTCCATTTCCTGCCTTGTGCATCCTCCCTCAAGATGCCCCGACTCCCCTGCATGACAAATAAGTCCTTGCCAGGAGAGTAAAGTCTTTCCCTCTATAGGGCTGTGAAAAGCTTACACTCTGACTTCCCCAACCCAGCATGGTTGGCCTAGTTTCAGCATGAACCCAAAACTTACTGAGGTTCAGCAAATCTCTGAGAAGATGTGCATTTTCCTTTCCATCCCAGGAAACCCCTCTTTGGTTAGACTGGCATCAGGGAGTATTCAAGCCCCTCTCCTCTCATGCTACATTTAAGAGGCAGCTGACTAGCTACCTTCCACATCTTCAGCTGGAGGCTCGATGGCTTGTTCCTATCATCTTCACTCTTTGGGGCAAGCAAGGTAAGGCTACTCTCCCCTGATCTAAAGGCAATATTTTCAGGGCACTGTCCAGCCTACCCAGCACCCATTCATCAGCAGACGTGAAGCTGGGAAATGGTCACTTGTTCTCATGGTGGGTGTTCTAAGGGCCTATTTACCTCATTCTGGGCTTGAGGCACCCAGAAGGTACCACACTAAAAGGGACTCTCCAGCCTAGAGAACAAACATATGATATTTACATCAGCACAGAAAGGCTGTAGTGCCAGGACAGTGGCCCAGAAGTCTCCAAGGTTCTCCTGCATATTTTCATACCCAAAGCAAAGTCAAGAGGAAGCTGCTTTCAAACCAGTCACTTTCATCAAGAACATACTCCTGCTGCCATGGATCTTCACATCTAGGGCTTCGTCCTGCTACCATTGGAGTTAATGGCAAAGTTCCTGTTGACTTCAATGGTGCAAAATCACACCCTCTGTGTAAATGCAAAGGCACTACGATTGGCACTGTTTGGTTCATTGTGAGTGCTGCACAGAAGACTAGCTCTAAAACAGCCTTTTCCATTTGTGAAGTGAAGGAGAACCAGCTTCTTTGACAGGATCAGATGTTTTTCCAAATCTCATCTAGACTTCTGAGTCTAGAAAGGTGGACTGGAAATCTTGCAAGATCAGGAACTGCCTGCTCTCAGTGATGCCAGAAGTGACACTATAGCCTTGTGATGGATGGAAGTGTCATTTTCGCCTCCTGCTTTTACAGATGGAGAAACAAAGGCACAGAGACGTTAGATGATTTGTACAAGGGTACACAGCAAGTCAAGGACAGATGTGAGGCTAGAACCCACAACCCCAGTTCCCAGTCATGTGTCATAAATACTAGATGTTACTTTGCTCTCATTTTTATATTTTTTCTGGTTTAAATTAGGGTAGGTATTAGGTGTCAACTCAAAAATCTGTGCACAATCCCATTTTTGGAAGTGGAAATGCAGATAGTCAGTGGCACAATCAGTCACTCTTTACACATTGTTTCCTGCCTGTATTTATTTGCAGTTTGAGGATTTATTACTGCACTCAGTCATAAATGGGCATTTCTGAAGAAAATAAAGCTGAGTGCACACTGATCTTTTCTTGTGCCTTATATTAACACAGTATAAAAAATTAATTGTTTTTCTTTTCTGCCTGTTTGAGCTCAGTTGAGACCAAATTATATTGTGCTTCCTCTTTATACCATAGCCCCAAAGGGCAGCATTGGAACATGAAACGGACATTCAAACTATTTTCCCACCCAAATTTCAATTCTTTGGCTCACACACGTGCATGTGTGTGTGTGCACACGCACACACGCACATAAGGATTTAATATGCTTTTTTCTGCTGTTGATATGGAGTTTGATCGCCTCATGTTGCTCAGCAAGAGAAAAGCTTCGTATCTTAGGAGAGCTAGATCGTGGAGTTTACAGTAATAAATCCAGATGCAGTTTTGAAACAAGTCTTCAACATCTACCAATAGGACTTTCTTGGCCGTCAGCATCTACCCATAATAAAGCATTTTTAGATGGCATAAATCACAGGCCAGTGAGCCAAAGTTAGAAAAGCAAAGATGGTGGAACTACAAATTCCTTTCCTGAAAAAAAAATATGAAAACATAACCCAAAATCGATCTAGCTTCTGCATCTCCAGTAATGCAACAGACAACTCTATCTCTAGTATATCCAGAATCCTGTCCTGTCTATTTTAACTCAGATGACATGCATGATAGTGATATGTTCACTTCTAACATTCATTACAATGAAAATGCCTTTCCAAAATTAAGTTAAACTCTAAGGGTACGTCTACACAGCTTTCAGAAGCGAATCGCCCAGCTCAGGTTGACAAACATGGCTTAGCAGGGCTCCCGACAGAGCTCTCAAAATAGCCGTAGGGACAGTGCTTTGAAGTTGCGGCTCAGGCTCGGCAGCCTAGAGAGCAGGATGGGTGGACTGAGCGCCAGCCTGGGCTGAGACTTTAAAAAGAGCCTATAGATAGCACTTGGGAGTATTTGCAGGAGCCCCACTAGGCTGCGTCCGTCGACCTGGCCTGGGAGGCTCATTTCAAAATGCGTTGTAGACCTACCCTAAGTGCCGTATATCCCACTCTCTCAGAGACACCACTTTTATGGATAGCAGCAGAGCAGAGAGGGAACCTTTCATTACTGCTGATGTAACTCTGTTCACGCCGTGCTGTACATCCAGAAGCAACAAGGAGTTAAAAAGCAAAATCTCATGTCTTGAGTTGGGAGGCCAAAAATTACTTCACATTCTTGGGAGTAAACTCATCGCCAGATGCACGTATGAGTAGATCCATGTGTAAAAACAAAGCACACAAAAAATTCCTAACTAGTGAAGGGTGGTCACACAATCAAAACACCCATTTTTCCTGAGGGTTCCTGCAGGACCTACTAAAATACCCAGGGGATGTAGATTACCCAGCCTGCTTAGTAGGATTGTGCTTTGGACTCTGTTTATATATAAATTCGTCCCAACATAAGACCCCTGACTCCTATCCACACCCTGAACTTCCCTGCCCTCTATCAACCCCCCCTGCTCCCTGCCCCCTTACCGCGCTGCCTGGAGCACCGGTGGCTGGTGGCACTACAGCCGGGCCGCCCAGCTGGAGCCAGCCATGCCATAGTGCAGCACAGAGCACTGGGTCAGGCTGGGCTCTGCAGCTGCACTGCCCAGCCGCCCAGAGCATTGCACCAGCGGCACGGTTCACTGAGGCTGTGGGGGAAGGGGAACAGTGGGGGTGGGGCCGGGGGCTAGCCTCCCGGGCCAGGAGATCAGGGGCCGGGCAGGAGGGTCCTGCGGGCCGGATGTGGCCTGCGGGCCATAGTTTGCCCACCTCTGCCCTAGATACAGCCCCTCATATGAGCTTTATGCAGGGGTGAAAGTAACTTAAAAGACTTACCAGTACGCCGGAGTCCTGAGCAGGGGGGCGGGGCCTCAACCGGAAGAGGCAGGCCTTTAAATCCCGGGACCTTTAAATTGATATTTAAAGGACCCAGGCTCGATTTAAAGGGCCCGGAGCTCTGGCTGCGGTAGCGGTGGCTGGGAGCCCTGCGCCCTTTAAATCACCGCCGGAGCTACCAGCTTCAGAGGCAGCTGGGAGCCCCGGGGCTCAGGGGCGATTTAAAGGGCCCAGGCCTCCAGCCATCACTACCACAGCGGAGCCCCGGGCCCTTTAAATCGCCGTCCGATCCGTGCTGCCTGAGCTCCCGGGGTAGCAGCGGCGGCCGGGGCTCCAGCGGTGATTTAAAGGGCTAGGGACTCCTAGCTGCTGCTGCTACCTCAGGCCTCTGGCAGAGATTTAAAGGGCCCAGGACTCCACTGCAGGAGTGGCAACCGGGAGACCCTGGCTCTTTAAATCACCGCCGGAGCCCCGGGCCGCCGCCGCTACTTTGGGGGCTCTGGCAGCGGGGATTGGGCAGCAATTTAAAGGGCCCAGGGGTCCGGCTGCTGTGGAGCGCCCTGGGCCCTTTAAATCACCACTGGAGCCCCGCTGCCAGAGCCCTGGGGTAGCGGCAGCAGCCAGGGGCTCCAGCAGCGATTTAAAGGGCTCCACTGCGGTTGTGGCAGCCAGAGCCCTGGACTGCCACGCTACCCCAGGGCTCCAGCAGCGTGGCCTGGGGTTCCTGGCCACCGCTACTGCAGTGGAGTCCCAGGCCCTTTAAATCGCCGCCCGAGCCCCGGGGCTCCTGGCTGCCTCCTCTACCCGGTGGCTCTGGCCACTGCTGGGAGCCCCAGTCCCTTTAAATCGCTGGCCTGGGGAAGACGGTCTGGTACGGAGCACTGGCTCTTGCTAGTACATCGTACTAGCCCATACCGGCTTAGTTTCACCTCTGGCTTTATGCCTGATGGCTCAGTGGATTCTACAACTTCAGCTAGAGCTCACGCAGTATTCAAGATATGGGCATACCATGGATTTACATAGAGGCAATATGATATTTTCTGTCTTATTATTTATCCCCTTCTTAATGATTTCCAACATTCTGTTCACTTTTTTGACTGCCGCTGCACATTGAGCGGATGTTTTCAGAGAACTATCCACAATGACTCCAAGATCTCTTTCTTGAGTGGTAACAGCTAATTTAGACCCCATCATTTTATATGTATAGTTGGGATTATGTTTTCCAATGGGAATGACATTGCATTTATCAACATTGAATTTCATTTGCCATTTTGTTGCCCAGTAGCCCAGTTTTGTGAGATCCTTTTGTAGCTTTTCGCAGTCTGCCTGGGACTTAACTATCTTGAGTAGTTTTGTATCATCTGCAAATTTTGCCATCTCACTGTTTACCCCTTTTTCCAGGTCATTTATGTTGAATATGTTGAATGGACTGGGCCCAGTGCGGACCCCTGGGGGACATCACTATTTACCTCTCTCCATTCTGAAAACTGACCATTTATTCCTACCCTTTGTTTCCTATCTTTTAACCAGTTACCAATGCATGAGGTTCCCTCTTATCCCATGAGAGCTTACTTTGCTTACGAGCCTTTGGTGAGGGACCTTGTCAAAGGCTTTTGAAAATCTAAGTACATTATATCCCTTGGATCCTCCTTTTCCACATGCTTGTTGACCCCCTCAAAGAATTGTAGTAGATTGGTGAGGCATGATTTCCCTTTATAAAAAACGTGTTGACTATTCCCCAACAAATTATGTTCATTTATGTGTCTGACAATTTTGTTCTTTACCATAGTTTCAACCTGTTTGCCTGGTACTGACATCAGGCTTACTGGCCTATAATTGCCGGGATCACCTCTGGAGCCCTTTTTTAAAAATTGTGTCACATTAGCGATCCTCCAGTCATTTGGTACAGAAGCTGATTTAAATGATAGGTTACAAACTACAGTTAGTAGTTCTGCAATTTCACATTTGAGTTCCTTCAGAACTCTTGGGTTACTACCATCTGGTCCTGGAATTTGTTCCAAAACCTCCTCTAATGACACCTCAACATGGGACAGTTCCTCAGATTTGTCACCTAAACAGAACGGCTGAGGTTTGGGAATCTCCCTCACATCCTCAGCCGTGAAGACCAATGCAAAGAATTCATTTAGTTTCTCCGCAATGGCCTTAAGGTTCTTGAGTGCTCCTGTCACACCTCGATTGTCCAGTGGCCCCACTGGTTGTTTAGCAGGCTTCCTACATCTCATGAACTTAAAAAAAATATATTTTTGCTACTACTGTTTGAGTCTTTGGCTAGTTGTTCTTCAAATTCTTATTTGGCCTTCCTAATTATATTTTTACACTTCATTTGCCAGAGTTTATGCTCCTCTCTATTTTCCTCACTAGGATTTAACTTTCACTTTTTAAAGGGTGCCTTTTTGTCTCTCACTGCTTCTCCTACTTTGTTGTTTAGCCACAGTGGCACTTTTTTGGTTCTTTTACTATGTTTTTTAATTTGGGGTACACATTTAAGTTGAGCCTCTGTTATGGTGTCTTTAAAAAATTTCCATGCAGCTTGCAGGGATTTCACTTTTGGCACTGTACCTTTTAATTTCTGTTTAACTTCCTTATTTTTGTGTAGTCCCCCTTTGTGAAATTGAATGCTACAGTGTTGGGCTGCTGTGGTGTTTTTTTTCCCTGCCAGAGGGATGTTAAATTTAATTATATTATGGTCACTATTACCTAACGGTCCAGCTATAATCACCTCTTGGACCAGATCCTGTTCTCCACTTAGGACTAAATCAAGAATTGCCTCTCCCCTTGTGGGTTCCAGGACTAGCTGCTCCAAGAAGCAGTCATTTAAGGTGTCAAGAAACTTTTTATCTCTGCATCCCGTCCTGAGGTGACATGTACCCAGTCAAAAGCTTGTCTCTGTCATCAACAAAAGTTGGTCCAGTAAAAGATATTACCCACCCAATTTGTCTCTCTCATATCCTGGAACCAACACAGCTACAACACTACCATGATTTAGAAACACAGACACAAAAAAGACAGGGGATGTTACAGTAATTAGCTGGAAAGATGGAACCAAATGCTGAGCTCACTTATGACAATGTAAGTGGCTTACTCCACATTTACACCGGTGTGAATGAACTCTTAGTTGGAGCACCATTAAGTTATTTTAACTTATGCCAGGGCTGTAGCAGAGGTGGCTTATGATTCAGGGAGCCTTAACCAGCTCCCTGATGAGAAGATCTCAGTTCAGGAGAGAATCATGTCCAATAAGAGAGAATTGGAGTTAAGAAGAAAGTTAAGAAGAAATATGTGGCTGCAGGGCCGGCTCCAGGCACCAGCTTACCAAGCAGGTGGTTGGGGCGGCCACTTCGGAGAGGGGCGGCACGTCCAGCTGTTCGGCAGCAATTCGGCGGACGGTCCCTCACTCCTGCTCGGAGCAAAGGACCACCCGCTGAATTTTTTTGTTTGTTTGGTTGCTTGGGGCGGCCAAAACCCTGGAGCCGGCCCTATGTGGCTGACCCTTCTTTGGTTGTGTTACATTAAAAGTAATCTGATAATGATCTTATTTTGCCTTATAGTATGGACATAGTTTCAGAGAGAGAAGAATGGGCTCTCGCTCAATCAACTGTAATTGTCATCTACTTGTTAGCCTTGGGATCACTAATGCAAAAAGGACCATTATAAACATCCTTGGCAAAAGGAAACAGGTTCATGCTGTATGTATATGTGGACATATTACTGAACCCATATGGCTCAGTACAAGCTTTCAGTGATGCGTTTGGAGGGAATGTAGTGCATCTTCCATGTGGAATTGTTAAATGTCATGTGGTTAGGATTATGTATTCCTAGTCTTAGAACAGTTTCTGCATGAGTGACCATTTAAAATAAACACTGTACATCCTCTTATACAGATTGTCCCACAAACTAGATGTCATTTCAAAGAAATGAAGCTGACTGTGTTTGATTTAGCACTCTGGGGTCTACCTTAGTGTTATGGCACTTCCAACTCTTCCTGCTGAGGAAATGGGTGGGCGAATTCATGTCAACTTCATGAATAGTTTTGGGTCGACTGAAACTGCATTTTTCAAAGAATAAACTATTCACCCAGAACATTTCTAAACAGGACATTGAGGATTAGTTGAAACGGTTACTGAAGCCTCATGGAACAAACATGTACAGTCATTAAAATAACACCCCATTCTAATTTGGGTGGAAAAAGAAACCAGGACATGAATAGATTTGTACATTACAATGGACACCTCACTCTGAGCTTATCAACACTGACAGAGCTGCAGCTGTACCACTGTAATGCTTAGTGAAGATGCTACCTGAGCTGACGGGAGAGCTTCTCCCATCAGTGCAGTTACTCCACTGCCCTGAGAGGGAGTAGCTATGTCGACAGGAGAAGCCCTCGTATCGAAACAGCACTGTAGGCAGTATAATTATGTCACTCAGGGTGTGGATTTTCCCCGCCCCTGAGTGACGTAGTTATACTCACATAAATTCCTAGTGTAGACCAAGCCTACATGCCTAAATTGCATGCACCTGTCTCATCTGCTTAATGGAAATAATCATCTGTCCTTGAAACATCCCATGTAAGAGAGAAAAAGGCTGTTTTCCTTCACACTGATTTTTTCCCCTAGTGCTGATATAGCACAATCTCTGCTATCATAGATGGCATGTGAACCCCCCGTTCGGGGAGGCTAGATCCCTGCCCCAACCCTCCGCTCGAACCCGTGCCCCTACCCCCACCCTCCACTCTCGCCAAAGAAGCCCTGCCTGTCCACCTGAGCCACCCTGGCTGGCTGGCCTCCCCCAGCCTCCATTATGCATCACCTATGTCTGCTTCATTAGTTTGCTAAAAACAGTACACGGGAGATATTTGAAATACTATAATAAGCCATGGCTCAGATCCATGGATGCTACCTTGCCCATCATTGCCAACACCACTGTTTGCCTTTAGCTAGAATGTTAGTAACTACAGCATGAACAATGAACACATTTCATATCACACCCAGTTCATTACAGCCATTTCATATGTAATAGAAGAACAAATTCTTCACCCTAACAGAGCAGCTCCTCTGGTCAGGGGGATTGTGTAAGCCATGCCCGCTTGATGAGGTACTCTGTTGCCCTGTAGTGGTGGCTAGGCCAGAGAGAGGCTGAAGAGCCTGTTACAGCCTTGGCTAAAAGAAGTGGGTCTTTTAGCTCAGTTGGTAGAGGCTTAGATGTCCCAGGTTTGATTTCTGCTGCTGACAACTTGTGCAAAGTTATCAGTGCTACATACTTTAAGCCTGAAAAGGTGAATATCAGTCAGCAAAGGGCATTATTTGAGAAGTTTAGAGATGAGCAAGTCTTAAGTTGAAAAAGCATTAGTAATTTCTAGGGCTGTCAAGAGATTAAAAAAATAAATCATGATTAATCACACAATTAAAAAAATTAATCACAATTAATCATTCTGTTAAACAATAGAATACCATTTATTTAAATATATTAGATGTTTTCTTCATTTTCAAATATATTGATTTCTATTACTACACAGAATACAAAGTGTACAGTACTCAATTTATATTATTATTTTTATTACATATTTTTGCACTGTAAAAAACAAAAGAAATAGTATTTTTCAATTCACCTAATACGAGTACTGTAGTGCAATCTCTTTATCATGAAAGTTGAACTTACAAATGTAGAATTGTAAAAAAAAACTGCATTCAAAAATAAAACAAACTTTTGAGCCTACAAGTCCTCTCAGTCCTACTTCTTGTTCAGCCAATCACTGAGACAAACAAGTTTGGTTATAATTTGCAGGAGATAATGCTGCCCGCTTCTTGTTTACAATGTCACCTGAAAGTGAGAACAGGCATTCGCATGGCACTGTTGTAGCTGGCATCACAAGATATTTACATGCCAGATGCGGTAAAGATTCATATGCCCCTTCATGCTTCAACCACCATTCCAGAGGATATATGTCCATTCTAATGACGGGTTCTGCTTGATAATGACCCAAAGCAGAGCGGACTGACTCATGTTCATTTTCATCATCTGAGTCAGCTGCCACCCACAGAAGGTTGATTTTCTTTTTTGGTGGTTTGGGTTCTGTAGTTTCTGCATCACAGTGTTGCTCTTTTAAGACTTCTGAAAGTATGCTCCACACCTCGTCTCTCTCAGATTTTGGAAGGTACTTCAGATTCTTAATCTTTGGGTCGAGTCCTGTAGCTATTTTTAGAAATCTCACATTGGTATCTTCTTTGCATTTTGTCAAATCTGCTGTGAAAATGTTCTTAAAACAAACATGTGTTGGGTCATCATCCGAGACTGCTATAACATGAAATATATGGCAGAATGCGGGTAAAACAGAACAGGAGACAAACAATTCTCCCCCAAGGAGTTCAGTCACAAATTTAATTAGCACATTATTTTTTTAACAAGCATCATCAGCATGGAAGCATGTCCTCTGGAATGGTGGCCGAAGCATGAAGGAGCATGCAAATGATTAGCATATCAGGCAGATAAATACCTTGCAATACCAGCTACAAAAGTGCAATGCGAATATCTGTTTTCACTTTCAGGTGACATTGTAAATAAGAAGCAGGCAGCAGTATCTCCCATAAATGTAAACAAACTTGTTTGTCTTAGCGATTAGCTGAACAAGAAGTAGGACTGAGTGGACTTGTAGGCTCTAAAGTTTTGAGTGCAGTTATGTAACAAAAAAAAATCAACATTTGTAAGTTATACTTTCACAATAAAGAGATTGCACTACAGTACTTGTATGAGGTGAATTGAAAAATATTATTTCTTTTGTTTTACAGTGCAAATATTTGTAATCAAAAATAATAATATAAAGAGAGCTCTGTACACTTTGTATTCTGTGTTGTAATATAAATCAATATATTTGAAAACATCCAAAAATATTTAATAAATTTCAATTTGTATTCTATGGTTTAAAAGTGCAATTAATCGCGATTAATTTTTTTAGTTAATTGCATGAGAGTTAACTATAGCCATAGTAATTTCCCATAAGAGTCGGCTAGTTTTGTTGTGAACATGACACAAGTGGCTAAGAGTTAGAGAGTGTTTTATGACAGACTGAACTGTCACACAGGGGCAGGAGAAAACCAAGCAGCTGTAGGTGGTCCAGCTGGTTTTAATCAACCAAAATCCCCTCAGACTGGTAGGAGTGGTCTGGCGCCTCTGTAAGGAAAACCCATCTTATTCCAAAGGGGATAGAGGGAGATTTCTGCTTCTAGAAGGGTGCTGTTGTTTTCTGAAGAATGGCCTGGTGAAAGCTGGGTGGGTGGAGACTAGCCAGTAAACCAGGAAGGCTAGAAAGGGGCCCAGGAGCAGGGCAGACCCTTGGAAAGGAAGGTACTGACCAAGGGAGAATTTGGGCATATACTGGACCTGCCTCCCTTAACAACTTGAACTTTGGGTTCCTGGAAGGAAAAAAGACTCTAATGGCACTTGAGAAACATGGAGCATGTAGATCTTATAGAATCTGGGACTAAAAGTAGAATGGGTGTAAAATCATGGTAAAATAAATACCATTGCACCTGTATTTTCAGAACTGCTGCATTCTCTGACTTCCATTCGTCCCTTACCCTCAATTCTGTGGAGGTCAAGTCATCTTGGCCCACGAGGCGATAACCTCTTGATAATATTCTACAACAGGTCTGGTGCCCCCCTACATTCTGCAGCTGAATGTGCACAGCTGGCAGCAGTAAAAGCCTATGTGACTGACATGGGGACCATGATATAAGGAGCCACAAATATGTCCAATGGTGGAGAAATTTCACAGACCCTCCATTCCCTGTACCATTACTTAGGTAACTGCCGGCAACTCCTGGCCATCTAAGCAAACACTCGTGAAAGGCTCATTCACACCGTACCTGAAATGTGCCTGCTATTTGGCAAAAACAAACCATCTGAACTCTCTCCTACTTACTCAGGGAATGCAAGCACCGGGGCTGACATCTGGAAAACAAAACCATCTGTATTATCTTAACACTGACAACACAAAGGCAGTTTGTGAGGCATCTTCTGGGAGATATAAAAGGAGTTCTTTTATTATTCTAGAATAAGCCTTTTTTCTTTTTTAATTCACCTCTTTTCCCATTCCACCTTGCCTGAATTCCAGCTGCTTGATTAACGATGCCCTGAAGCGAATAGCTATGTGAATAAAATGCATAACGAGGAATTATGAAATGGTTGGGTGTCTAACATTGCCCGAGAACAGCTTCAGAATTCTCTGTCACATTTTACTGAGTCATTACAATTTTTGAATTTGGTTTTCAAATCACAGTGAGATTTAAGAAACCAACAGACTGCTGTTGGATTTAACGTTCAAAATACTCACTAAAGCCAATTTTTTAAAAGAAATTACCTTGTTACCAGAAGATATTTAATATAGAAGTAGTAGCCCTTATAGCCTGGCTGAATTCTAACTCAGGCACTTGTATTCTGCCTTCCAAACTCACTTCCCCTATGTGACTTCAGTTTGGGTACATCCTTCTCTTTCAGTCTGAAAAGACACCATTGGGCAGTGCCACTGGTACCAATCAGCCGCCACCCTACCCCACACATGTGGTGGTGTAAAATAGGGTTGAGTGTAGTTACATCACGTTTCAGTGGAGTTACAGCAACATAAAGCTGGTGTAGCAGCACAGAGAATCTGGCCCTCTGTCTGTAAAACACGTTGGTGTGAAAAGGGGTCCTGCTAGCTTTACAAATCCCCAGCTTCTTGGGAAATTTCTACCGTGTATCTGTTCATGCCAGTGCTGAGTGTAATGGAGATTGCTATAAACAAGATAAAGAGCGCATCAAGGAAAGGTGTCACTGCAGCTGCACACTAGGGCTATATTTCAATGTCCTCCAGCCCTTGGCCTCACAACAACTCTTCTCCACCCAAGCTACTCTGCTCCTTGATCCCACTCCCCTTCAGAAAAGGAGCGCAGTGGTGCCACAGCTCTGCTCCTTTCTCCCCTCCTGTTATAGGGGAAGCAGGATATGTGCTGTTCTGCTCCCATCTCCTCCCCCAAAGCTGCAGTGATGCTTAGGCTGCCCCTTCCCATCATGGAAACACCTACAAGCCACAGCTGGTCATGATTTTTTTGACAAACTGTTTTTTGGGGGGGGGGTTTGTTTGGCCAAAAATACTGATTTGGTCAAAACCAAAACTGTTCACAAAACAGGGCCAATTGCAACGAATAAATCTCCAGACTAAAAAAATTCTTTCAGGGTGGGGGGAGGGAGATGGGTGAAGGGTGTCAGAATGGCGGAAATGCCTTGTTTCAACATTTTCAAAACGAAGTTTCTGTATTTTCTGAGTCAATGATTTTTAGTTTGAAAGCGATAATAAATTTAGACTTCACAAAAGGTTAAAGATGGTCAAAATTAAAACGAAACTCTTCAAAATGATCAAAGCAAAAATGTTTTGACTGATTCAAACCAAAAAATTGTTTGGAATTTTTGGTGAGCAAAAAATGAAGCTTTTACTATTCATCCCAATTCAGGATTTTTTTTCAGTGTATCAGTATTTTCATGGGACAAGAAAACAATTTCCCACTCAGTTCTACCAGCAAAGCCTCAGCCTCTCTGCTGCTATCTTTCCTTTTCCCTCCAGGTAAGGGGTCCATGGTTCCCTAGCTCCAATGTTACAAAGCTGTGATCCCTAAAGGAATTGCTCGCTCTGTGTTTTTGTTTGTGATCAGCATAACAAACATTAGGATTTACTTCCAGTTAATGTAATAGGGGTAATTTGGGCATCTAAGGATTTGATTCTGCTCTCACAGTGTTGTACATCAGGAGTAATTCCACTGAAGTCAATGAAAAGCCAGTGTGACTTCAGAACTAGCCCTTAAGAATGTGCATGTCTAATATCTTAATCATAGAACTGGAAGGGACCTCGAGATGTCATCTAGTCCAATCCCCTGCACTCCTGGCAGGACAATATTTATGTCATTGAGTTCTGGGCTGTGAAGTTGCCACTCTGCCCTTCCCATCACCTATCCCTGACTCAGTTAAAGTGACCATCTTTGGTTGGACGAATTCCTAGAGGTTCCATTACATGAATTTATCTTAAATTAAAGATGAATCTTTAATTCCTGGAGAGTCCAAGACAATCCTGGATGGTTGGCAACCCCACCATCCTACAAAACAGCTCTCAGAGTTTGGAACTGCTGACATCACTAGGGCCTCCAAGGCTGTGAAGGCACTGTCCAAAACACTGCTTGCTGTGGGGAGAGGCACATAGCCCTAAAATCCTGGCTTTATAGAGTTTGGGAGCAGGAAACACTTGGCTAGTCAGCCCCATCCTCCTCCCACTGCTGAGAGCTGCCATTGCTGGATCCATTGTGGCAGACACCGAGGCCTCCTTGAAGGGATACTCCCAATTAGGAAATCCCCTGGTGGGTTCGAGCCCACAAGATGCTCTTGGGCAAGAGTAGGAGGGGCTGCTGCATTAAACAAATTACAGGTCCTTCAAAGCAATCATTGAAAAGCCTGTGATTCTAGTAAGACATTCATTAGACTCTGGAAGCTGGGGCTGTTTATAAAAAGAAATACATCACAGTTCTCAATGTCTGCTGAGAGATGCTTGGAGAAAGACCCCATCTCACCACAGCGCTGACATAATCTAAAATACAACAGATGCTCTGTCTCGAGCTTAGTGTAAACAAGGTGAAATGATTTATGTCCCTCTACTAACGCTGGCAATAACTGGAACTGTAGGCAGGAGAGAGAGCTGTGTGATGTGTTTACAAGATGTATATAGATAACAAAATCTCCAGTGTGTTACATTGTGTACAGCGCACCCAGCTCCAGCTGTGACTATTTTTTTCCTCCATTGCATAACATGTAATTGAGTGAATTCAGTAAAAAACAGCACCATAATCCATACAAGTCACAAGGAACTACAAACTCAACCCCTGCCCATTAAGCATCCTTTTGCCAGGGTTTGCACTACTCAGATGTATGTTTGTAGAGTTGCTTAACAGCCTGTGAACACCCTGTATGGAGTTTATCAAGGAAATGTAAGAGAGCCGTACCTCACCCTGGATGGAACAAAAGGAGGAGACTCCTGAATAAAATAATGCCCATAATCCATAACACTTAATGTGTTTGTTTTGGCATGTCTGACATTTGATGGAAAAGGAGCAATTTTATAAGTATAAAAATAAAATTATATGTCCTCGCCAGCTTGTGAAAATTCACTGCTTTTGAAGGGGTGTGTGATGCCGAAAAACCAGGTGCTAGTTTATTCCAAGGTTCCCCATGCCTCATTTGGATACTGACAAACACATAGCTCAGGGGTGGCCCGGCCTGCGCCGCTTCCCGCAGCTCCCATTGGCCAGGAATGGCGAACTGCGGCCACTCGGAGCTGCGAGCGGCCATATCTGCGGATGTTCAGGTAAACAAAGCATCTCGTGTCCCGCCATGGGCTTACCCTGAACAAGCTGTGAACCAAGTTTGGGAACCCCTGACATAGCTGGAATCAGTTTGGTTCACCTGTGTGTTAGTATTGGTAAAATAGGTATTAGAGTTATAAAAATCTGCTTAGTGTTTAGGCTTTACTGAATGCTTGTAAGTTACTGCATGCATTAATCTCAGTTATAACATCTGTATCCCATATTGCAAGGTAATATTTGAGCATTTGCATTGTAAGCCTCTGTAACTATGTAAATCACCAGACATGAAAGAAGCATTAACGGATGTGAAATACTAGTTATGTCCTGCCCAACAAAGAAGGCCCATCAACACCAGATGAACTATGTGGAATAACAGAGGGGCAAGGATTACTGAGCATAATCAAACGATTCCCAGTGCTTAACCTGGGTTAGCCCTGGTGATACATGGTTGGGGGGGAGAAGCTCCCTTTGATGGACACCCAGCCAGCCAGTGAGAGGTAAAATCCCTCTTGGTCTGTTCTCTGCTTGTTTGGGCAGACCAAGAGGGATTTTACATCTCACTGGCTGGCTGGGTGTCAATGAAAGGAAGCTACTCCTCCCCCCACCCCATGTATCACAGCCTTAAAGGACATATAGAGCTTGCTTATCATAGAAGCTTCTACTACTTTTTGAAACTTAAGGTTGGAACTCCTTTCTGTGTATATACTTCTACCTTTAACTTTGTAAATAACTCATTTCCTTTTCCTATAAAATAAATCTTTAGATAGTTTATTATAGGATTGGCTGCAAGTGTTGTCTTTGGTTTGAAATCTAAGATGCAGTTGACCTGGGATAAGTGACTAGTCCTTTGGGACTGGGAGTAACCTGAACACTACTGAGATCTTGGTATAAGGGACCATCTATCACAAAGGCAAGCTTGCCTGGGTGGCAAGACAGATTGGAGTACCCATATGAGGACTCTCTGTGACTCCATATTAAGGCTATTATAGTGCGTGAGGCGTTCATATTTGATGATTGGTTGGTGAAATCTAAGTATAGAAGTCACAACAAGTTTGGGGTTTGTGCCCCGTTTCCTAACTGGTTGGTACCTAGGCTCTTGTGGCACAGCAAGCCAGCTTGACAGGATGTATTACCCTCTCCATGTTACATAGCAGAGAGATGGACAGACAGAGCAAATTACAGTCCCTTAGATACATAGAAGTTGCTACCTAAACAACCCATGAGTTTGGAAATGTTTGTGGGGAGGAGAGTTTGGATTTGCCTGCCATGGGGAAATGGCATTTCAATTCTTAGCCTTTGCCAAAAGGCAATGTAAATCTACATGAAATTTTGCAACCAAAAAATTCAGCAACTGAGAATAGCTCTTCATCAGGTCTGTTTACTGTATTTCTTGCATTGCTGCTATAGCGAAACCAAAACGATGGCAAAATAGCTCTTTAAGATCCCTAACATTTGCTGAACATCTTGTGTTTTTAAATTTCCTATTAGAGCAGTAATAGCATTTTTACATATTTACATGGCCACCTTGAACTTCACAGTTGTGCTTAAGCTGAACTTCCCAGCCACTTGGAAGGTCACTGTAGCAGTAGTATAGAAGTCAGATTCCCCTGCATGTATGTCCCAGAGGGTGCAGTTTAGGAATGACATCCTCAATCATCGTGCACCATCCAGCAACTTTGCTCCCATAGTTTTGCTCTCAGGGACACAGCTTCCACAAGTGAGAGAAAATGGCTGCTTGGGGCAAGCTGAATAACCAAATACCCAAATGACTGGACAGACTCCCCATATTATTAATAACCATGTTTATCACAGTTGTGCCTGAGGGCCAACCAAGATCTGGGCCCCAGAGTGCTAGGCACTGTACAAGTAGTAGTAGACAGTCCCTGCCCCCCAAAGCATACAATCTAAATATACAAGACAGACCTGGAGTGTGGGGGAGGGGAAGGGGATGGGGAACACACAGAGTGAACAATATGATGGCAGCAAACGGCACGTTAGTCCCATGATTTATTTCTGGGAGATGGGTTTAGTTAAGAGGGAATCAGCTAAATGGAAAGAGAAGGGAAGGAGCAGAGAAGAAGAGGTGAAGAGGGGCAGGTGCGGCATGAAGCAGAGGGGAAGAGACTGAGGGAAGGGAAGGGTTAGAGCAAACATCCAGCCAATCAGCACAGGACATAGAAAGTCCAGTCAGAACTGTAGAAAGTTCTCTGAATATCCAGAGCTCCCTGGTTTAGCTGCTTCTGCCCCTACCAGCTGGGGTCTCTGGCTGGCTCCTCTCTGCAGCTTTCTCCCAAGTCCGCAAGGGTGGAGAGACACCATTTGGGTCCTAGTGCCTCCCAAGTCAGGGCTCTCCACTGCACAGGTTTTGGTTGGGGGGGAATTGTCCTGGAGGAAGGGGTGGTCCTGACTGGGCCGCATTGTATCCCTTCCCTCCTCACCACCCTAGTGCGTACTCAAAAGCTCTCAAAGTTTTCTGAGGTAGGGAAGGCCAAACCCTAGTTTAAACCTAAACCAACATCTATTTCAAAGACGGTTGTGTCACTAAAGAGTTCATAAAAGTGTTTATGAATATTTTTTCCTAGTGAAGTCTTAGTAACTTGATTCCCATTGACTTCACTGGGCTTTGGATCAGGCTCTGTATGTCTAGCTCTATTACTTATTATTATGTGTATTACCATAGCACCTAGGAGCCCTAGTCATGGACCAAGGTCTCACTGTGCTAGGTGCTGTACAAACACAGAACAAAAAGACAGTCCCTGCCCCAAACAGCTCACAATCTAAATCCACATTTACATTACACTGTCTCCCACATGACTTCGTCAGTTAGCGTTTTGCATTATGAGCCAATTTTCCCAAGTATCAAAATGTTGCCATTAGATACATGTACACAATTCCCCGTGACATCAATGAGGGTTGCGCATACAAATCTGAGGGCCGAATTTACCCAGAATACATACTAAAAACAATTAGACACTACCAAAAGAAAAATCCCCCTAAATCCCCACTAAAAAACATGAAGTAATTTTCATTAGTAGAATTTTAATCTAAGATAATAGAAGTGTATCTGTGTCATGTCCTTGTTGACCCTGTTGGTATGGAAGTGTGACTGCTGTTGCATGTATTCAGCATCATTGTCTATGTGATTGTGAGTATTTCCACTCTAGTTGGCCTGCTCTCTTTTTGTGAGTAAATGAGAACCATGATCTTACTATACTGTGAATTGCATCTTGGAGGTGATTAAGTGGAAGTCAGAGGCATACCTTTTCTCTGAAGGATAGAAAACTACTGTGGATTTGACCAGCTTCTGAAGGCTCATCTTTTCCAAATGAAGCCCTTTCATAGATTCCAAAGTCAGAAGGGACCATTATGACCATTGAGTCAGACCTCCTGTATAATACTTTAAGCGCATGCTCAGGTATTTTGTGGAATAGAGATGAAATTCAGCACTTGTTTAATGATAAGCACAAGCTTAAGTTGCTTTGCTGAATTGGGGCCTAAATCAGGAGTAACTCCACTGAAGTAAATAGAGGTATAGTAGTATAAGGGCAGCAGAGAGCAGACTCTGCCCCAAGCTCTGGACTGATTATTTATTTGCCTGGATTACAGGAGTTCTACTGTGAATTCTCCTTATTCCTTCTATAGACTTTTCTTATATCACAGTCATGTATATTCATGGCAACCTAACAAGTGCAACTGGTCTGCAGTAGGCTACCTGATTGGCTAGGCCTCCTGACTGGTCGGAAGAGTCAGACTGGCTCTTAAGCCCAGCAGCAGCAGCAGCATTTCAGCTGCTACTGAAAGCTGTGTACCTTCAGTGCCTGCTTGTTCCCAGCCTTGTCTCTAGAGGCCTTACCTCACTCCAGGTGTTCTGGTCCTGATCCTCAGCTCTGATTTCTGACTTTGGTTCAGCCCCTTGCCTCTGGCCTCTGATTCCAGCTCTAACCCTGGACTCTGGTACCTATCAACTCCTGCTAGGCACGACTGCCCATGTCCTGGTCACTGACACTCACCACATATCTTATTCATCCTTAATTGATTGTATGAAGAAAAAGAATAGGATACCTGTGTTTAAATTCAGTTACCTCATAAGGCTCTGATCCTGCCAACTGTTAAATGTATTCATAATTTTACTAACATGAGTAGTCCTGTTGCATGTAAAGCTTACACGTGTGTGTGTAGAATCAGGGCCCAAACTCGTACCTCCACATTGCACACACAGGTTTTAGGGTATGCATTTATGGGATGCCCGCGAGCATGGTTTTGTAGACGCCACTGTACTTGCATAAACAAATTAGGCAGCTAAGTGCCTGAATACCTTTGAGGAGCTGGGCCTTAGACAACAAATGAAAATTCAGATCAATACAATTTTTTGAAAATGTGGTCTCCAATATTAAGTTTTTTAACCTCTTAGATTCTTTCCAGTTATTATTTCTCATGTATTACATACTTGAGGGATGAAGCATAGAAATGGTGAATGCTGTTACTCAGAATTTTACAAAGATGGACTACAAGCTATCAGGAACGGTATCCCCGATAATGTCACGGCAAACCTGGTGGCTGAACTTTGTGATTTTGTCCTCGCCCACAACTATTTCACATTTGGGGACAATGTATACCTTCAAGTCAGCGGCACTGCTATGGGTACCCGCATGGCCCCACAGTATGCCAACATTTTTATGGCTGACTTAGAACAACGCTTCCTCCGCTCTCATCCCCTAACGCCCCTACTCTACTTGCGCTACACTGATGACATTTTCATCATCTGGACCCATGGAAAAGAAGCCCTTGAGGAATTCCACCATGATTTCAACAATTTCCATCCCACCATCAACCTCAGCCTGGACCAGTCCACACAAGAGATCCACTTCCTGGACACTACAGTGCTAATAAGCGATGGTCACATAAACACCAGCCTATACTGGAAACCTATTGACCGCTATACTTATCTACATGCCTCCAGCTTTCATCCAGACCACACCACACCACATGATGCACTGTCTACAGCCAAGCTCTAAGATACAACCACATTTTCTCGCTTACAGACAGACCCCCAACCTGAAGCAAATACTCACCAGCAACCACATACCACACGACAAAAACACTAAGCCAGGAACCTATCCTTGCAACAAAGCCCGGTGCCAACTCTGTTCACATATCTATTCAGGGGACACCATCATAGGACCTACGCACATCAGCCACACTATCAGAGGCTCGTTCACCTGCACATCTACCAATGTGATATATGCCATCATGTGCCAGCAATGCCCCTCTGCCATGCACATTGGCCAAACCAGACAGTCTCTACGCAAAAGAATAAATGGACACAAATCAGATGTCAAGAATTATAACATTCAAAAACCAGTCGGAGAACACTTCAACCTCCCTGGTCACTCGATTACAGACCTCAAAGTTGCAATACTCCAACAAAAAAACTTCAAAAACAGACTCCAACGAGAAACTGCAGAATTGGAATTAATTTGTAAACTGGACACCATTAAATTAGGCTTGAATAAAGACTGGGAGTGGATGGGTCATTACACAAAGTAAAACCTATTTCCCCATGTTAATTTTTCCCCCTACTATTACTCACACCTTCTTGTCAACTGTTGGAAATGGGCCACCCTGATTATCACTACAAAAGTTTTTTTTCTCCTGCTGATAATAGCCCACCTTAATTGAGTACTGTTGTTATAGTTAGTATGGCAACACCCATTTTTTCATGTCCTGTGTGTATATATATCTTCCTATTGTATTTTCCACTGCATGCATCCAACGAAGTGGGTTTTAGCCCATGAAAGCTTATGCTCAAATAAATTTGATAGTCTCTAAAGTGCCACAAGTACTCCTGTTCTTTTTGCTGATACAGACTAACACAGCTACCACTCTGAAACTTGTTTAATTTAAATTCACTGATGGAGCTATATGCTGTTAATTAACTATTGACATTTCAGTTTCATGAAGTCAAATTTTGCCTCTATATCAGGTTTCAATAAACATTTTGTAGCTGTTCCCTACCGCTCCAACCAGTGCCCCAGTCAGTTCGTTTCCAATAAGATTTTGTAAGTCATGGTAACTCTGAAGCTGCAGCCAAAGAGATTTCACTGATGGGAATTGAATTAAGTTAGAATGATTGTTCAACATAAATAAAATATGTTTATATAAACTAGTGTAGATGTAGCAGACACGTGAGAGTATCAAAGCCTTTGAAAATGACTTCAGATATGTCTACACAGCATTTTGGACCATGTGGGAGTCTCCCAGCCCTGATCCACAGACTTGGGCTAGCAGGGCTTGTACTAGTGCTCTAAAAATAGCTGTATAGGCAGCCCTTTAAGTTGTGGCCTAAGCTGGAGCTGGGCCTAGGGTAGGGGCTAGACCAAACTGCAATTTCAAAGCGCTGTCTGTACAGCTATTTTTAGAGTGCGAGAATGAGCCCTGCTAGCCCAAGCCCAAGCCTGTCGACCTGGCCTCTGGGATGGGAGGCTTGCTCCTACTTGCTCCTACTTGCTCCAAAATGCTGTATACACATATGCTTAAAGGGCTACAGTAACAAAATCCATGTAAGAAAAGCCAACCCATTCTTAGGAGATTAAAATGAGCTGTCCCAACCTGGCAAAGCTAGAGCACAGACTCATGAAAGCCTGGGGACGAGAGTGAGTTCAGGAGGAAAGCAACTGAGCTATCAAAAAGCAGCAGACGGCTCAAGAAGGGTAAATACGGAGAAGAGGCTCATAGGCTTAGCCTAGAGATGGTCACAGGGGACCTTGAATATTTAGACATATGACTCATGCCTAAAAGGATATTGGAACCATGAAGAATCATCTAATAGAAGAATTAAATTATCTGTCTGCCTCCCGCAACAAACAAAACTGCTGTGAGGTTTTCCTCACATTTAAATTAAGACACCAGCTTGCAAGCTGGAAGTGGGAGGAACAGGTGGTTTCTAGTTTATAATAGTATATTTTAAAAGAAGGGTCACAAGGCACTTGTAACTGGGTGGCAGGATTCTATTGATGCCTCACCTTGTTAGCAGGTGCTAGAGCTCTGTAGAGAGGTAATAGCAGCTGACCCACCCAGTGCAAGGTACGGCTCATTAGTCTCCACGCTGAGTAAATGAAAGGGGAAGGGGTAGTCCTCAACCAAAGAGAGAGCATTAGGGTTTGGCACAGGTATATCCAAATCAAAGGAATGCTAGGAGCAGCCCAGCCAAAGGAAAAGGCTATTGTTTTAGAGTTGCCCTTTTTATTTTTATGAATAAAATCACAGAAGAGGGTGACTTTTTGGGAATGTCTACCCTGCAATTAAACACCGGTGGCTGGGCCATGTCAGCTGACTCAGACTCACAGGGCTGTAAAATGGTGGTGTAGATGCTTGGCTGGAGCCTGGACTCTGTGGCCCTCCCCTCTTGTGGGGTCCCAGAGCTTGGGCCTGAGCCCAAATGTCTACACAGAATATTTTACAGCCCCCAGAACCCAAGTCAGCTGACAGGGGCCAGCCTCAGGTACTTAATTGCAGTGTAGATATATACCAATGTATAATTAGCTAATCCCCCAGTATGATTACTCAAATCACACAATGTAATTGGGCCTATTCCTTGGACCAAGTCCTCAATAGGGATAAATTGATGTAGCTGCCATGACCTCAATAGAGTAATGCCAACATACTCCAGCTCATGATCTCACCCGCTGTCTGAAATCTCTTAACACTGCATGAAAAATTGTCAACAATCTCATTAAACTGAAGACATAAATGTCTATCATTCACCATTGAAGCCTTTCAAGGGGCCTGTTTTCCAGCCCCTTTAGACATGTCCAGTTTTACCTGGTGCACCAGCAAGATGAATGAACCCACATAACCCAAAGAGTGTGTTTTTTCCCTCTGCTTCCTCCCCAGCATTACTGTGTGATGTTTTGGACATGTTCCAACAAATCATTTATTGTCAAAAGACAATAAGGAAAATTTTTAAACCAAACTTTTTTCCCAAATGTTTTTGGCATCATTCCAACATTCTACCTTTGTGCGGAGGGCATTCATCATCAGCTAACAAAGCAGAGCGCTTGCTCTCTGAAACCCAGCATGGAAAGCAAAGACTGAGATCCTTGCTTGAACACAAACTGCAGCTTTGATTTGCAAGTCTGTGTAATCATTAAACAAACATCTCACATCCTTTGGAGGGCAGCTGTGTTTTTATTAACTAGAATAAACCTTCTAATCTGTTATTAGCAAGTTGGAACATTCACAACTGTAAAAGTATGGGATTCTTTCTGAAAACAAGTACTGTACATGGAGGGATTATTGAGCACAACAGCAGAGGCGGCCATCCAAGGAACAGTTATATTGAAAATCCCCAAATTACTGTAGTAGAAATTATAGATCAAATCCAAGGAAAATTAACTTTCTAATGATGGATACAACAATCAGCTCCTAATATGCCAACAGTAGTTTGCAGTCAACTATTAATACACACTAGGAGCAACAGACCATATCAAAAGAAGCTGTGAGAATAGACTCACCTAAATATCAGGGGGTAGCCGTGTTAGTCTGTATCTACAAAAACAACAAAGAGTCTGGTGGCACCTTAAAGACTAACAGATTTATTTGGGCATAAGCTTTCGTGAGTAAAAACCTCACTTCTTCGGATGCATAGAGTGAAAGCTACAGATGCAGGCATTATATACTGACACATGGAGAGCAGGGAGTTACTTCACAAGTGGAGAATCAGTGTTGACAAGGCCAATTCAATCAGGGTGGATGTAGTCCACTCCCAATAATAGATGAGGAGGTGTCAATTCCAGGAGAGGAAAAGCTGCTTCTGTAGTGAGCCAGCCACTCCCAATCCCTATTCAAGCCCAGATTAATGGTGTTGAATTTGCAAATGAATTTTAGTTCTGCTGTTTCTCTTTGAAGTCTGTTCCTGAAGTTTTTTTGTTCAATGACAGTGACTTTTAAATCTGTGATAGAATGACCAGGGAGACTGAAGTGTTCACTTACTGGCTTGTGTATGTTACCATTCCTGATGTCCGATTTGTGTCCATTTATTCTTTTGCGGAGGGACTGTCCGGTTTGGCCAATGTACATGGCAGAGGGGCATTGCTGGCACATGATGGCATATATGACATTAGTGGATGTGCAGGTGAATGAGCCCCTGATGGTGTGGCTGATGTGGTTGGGTCCTCTGATGCTGTTGCCAGAGTAGATATGGGGACAGAGTAGGCAACGAGGTTTGCTACAGAGATAGGTTCCTGGGTTGGTGTTTCTGTGGTGTGGTGTGTAGTTGCTGGTGAGTATTTGCTTCAGGTTGGGGGGTTGTCTGTAAGCAAGGACTGGCCTGCCTCCCAAGGTCTGTGAGAGTGAGGGATCATTTTCCAGGATAGGTTGTAGGTCGTGGATAATGCGCTGGAGAGGTTTTAGCTGCACAGGCTGAAATTGTGGACAAACAACATCACTTGTCCCATAACCTCAGCCGTACAGAACGCAATGCCATCCACAGCCTCAGAAACAACTCTGACATTATCATCAAAGGGGCTGACAAAGGAGGTGCTGTAGTCATAATGAACAGGTCAGATTATGAACAGGAGGCTGCCAGGCAACTCTCCAAGACCACATTCTACAGGCCACTATCCTCTGATCCTACTGAGGAATACCAAAAGAAACTACACCATCTGCTCAAGAAACTCCCAGCTACAGTACGGGAACAAATCTACATGGACACACCCCCAGAATCCCGACCAGGGGTATTCTATCTGCTACCCAAGATCCATAAACCCGGAAACTCTGGACGCCCCATCATCTCAGGCATTGGTACTCTGACAGCAGGATTATCTGGCTATTTGGACACTCTCCTCAGATCCTATGCTACCAGCACTCCCAGCTATCTTCGAGACACCACCGACTTCCTGAGGAAACTACAGTGCATTGACGTTCTTCCTGAAAACACCATCCTGGCCACCATGGATGTAGAAGCACTTTATACCAATATTCCACATGAGGATGGACTACAAGCTGTCAGGAACAGTATCCCTGATGAGGCCACAGCAAGCCTGGTGGCTGAGCTTTGTGACTTTGTCCTCACCCACAACCACTTCAGATTTGGGGACAACTTATACCTTCAAGTCAGTGGCACTGCTATGGGTACCCGCATGGCCCCACAGTATGCCAACATTTTTATGGCTGACTTAGAACAACGCTTCCTCAGCTCTCGTCCCCTAGTGCCCCTCCTCTACTTGCGCTACATTGATGACATCTTCATCATATGGACCCACGGAAAGGAGGCCCTTGAAGAATTCCACCTGGACTTCAACAATTTCCACCCCACCATCAACCTCAGCCTGGACCAGTCCACACAAGAGATCCACTTCCTGGACACTACAGTACAAATAAGTGATGGTCACATAAACACCACCCTATACCGGAAACCTACTGACCGCTATACGTACCTACATGCCTCCAGCTTCCATCCAAGACACATCACACGATCCATTGTCTACAGCCAAGCCCTAAGATACAACCGAATTTGCTCCAACCCCTCAGACAGAGACAAACACCTACAAGATCTTTATCAAGCATTCGTAAAACTACAATACCCACCTGGGGAAGTGAGGAAACAGATTGACAGAGCAAGACGGGTACCCAGAAATCACCTACTACAGGACAGGCCCAACAAGGACAATAACAGAACACCACTGGCCATCACATACAGCCCCCAGCTAAAACCTCTCCAGCGCATTATCCACGACCTACAACCTATCCTGGAAAATGATCCCTCACTCTCACAGACCTTGGGAGGCAGGCCAGTCCTTGCTTACAGACAACCCCCCAACCTGAAGCAAATACTCACCAGCAACTACACACCACACCACAGAAACACCAACCCAGGAACCTATCTCTGTAGCAAACCTCGTTGCCTACTCTGTCCCCATATCTACTCTGGCAACAGCATCAGAGGACCCAACCACATCAGCCACACCATCAGGGGCTCATTCACCTGCACATCCACTAATGTCATATATGCCATCATGTGCCAGCAATGCCCCTCTGCCATGTACATTGGCCAAACCGGACAGTCCCTCCGCAAAAGAATAAATGGACACAAATCGGACATCAGGAATGGTAACATACACAAGCCAGTAAGTGAACACTTCAATCTCCCTGGTCATTCTATCACAGATTTAAAAGTCACTGTCATTGAACAAAAACTTCAGGAACAGACTTCAAAGAGAAACAGCAGAACTAAAATTCATTTGCAAATTCAACACCATTAATCTGGGCTTGAATAGGGATTGGGAGTGGCTGGCTCACTACAGAAGCAGCTTTTCCTCTCCTGGAATTGACACCTCCTCATCTATTATTGGGAGTGGACTACATCCACCCTGATTGAATTGGCCTTGTCAACACTGATTCTCCACTTGTGAAGTAACTCCCTGCTCTCCATGTGCCAGTATATAATGCCTGCATCTGTAGCTTTCACTCTATGCATCCGAAGAAGTGAGGTTTTTACTCACGAAAGCTTATGCCCAAATAAATCTGTTAGTCTTTAAGGTGCCACCAGACTCTTTGTTGTTCACCTAAATATGACACATTTATTTAAAGGAAATATGTATCAGAGTGATTCAGTTGATAGTCACTATGTGCTGAGGAAATGGAACAAGTGCAGAAGCTCTAACAACAGAGACATTGTGCAGAGAAAGTCTGATACAAAACCCACTGAAGCCAATGAGAGTCTTTCCAGTCACTTAAATAGGCTTTGGATCAGGTCCTTACTTAGTCCAGCACTTAGAGGGGAGCGGGTGCATTGTTTGCTGAATGCCAAGCCTTAGTATTAGCGCATCTCCTTAATTCAGTCCCTTACAGCTGCTTTCCTTCTGCTCACAGAATACATTGATTCAGAGACGGACCCGTACCTGCTGATAGTGGGGGGCAGAGTGATGGCAGCAGCTTCAGCAAATGTTACGGAGCATGCTCAGTTAGTGAGAGTATGCTCAGTATAAGCTAAGCAGCAACTTTGGGAGGGCACACATGCCCCTCCCCATGCGTCGCCTCTGATTCTATCCATCTCAAAGCTACATCAAGATGTTTTGATACAGATTGGACATAGGATACCTCCTCTTTCATTAAGCTGACTTAAGCTAAAGACCTCATGCTCCCACCTAAGCTAGTGGAAATTCAGCCACTGACTTCAGTGGAAAAAGGATGTGCTTGCTTACTTTTCCTTTTGCATACGATGAACTTCCACTCCACCATGATTATTTCTTTGACAACTCAGTGAGAATGTCACACAGTTGAATGGTGGTGGTTTACTAGTCTATTCTTCCAAACAAGTGATATCACATCCACAGTAACACCAGTTTAAGCAGTGTTGGTTTGGGGATTTTGGACAGTGGATTTCTCTTTTGTTTTAAGGGTTAATTCTGGTCCAAGGTGCCATAGTGTCAAATTTGAAGGATGAAGTTCTTTGTTTATCCCCAGGACAGACAAGAAAGGGCCGTAGCAGTGCAATCTTCTCCATCCTCGTCCAGCAACGTGGCTCAAATTACCTGCAGTGACAGCATCTAATGGGGAGGAGATAGATCAATTTCTATGCCCGTTGAAAGCTTGGAATCAAGTTGCAGTTGAGCTATGGACATCTGTACACTAGAATTAGGACTAATCACTAATTTTGGCTACTAAATAAGCATCAGGTGGCAGTGGCTTTTGGTCATTTCCAACCAATCTGTATCAAATTTGAAGTGTGTGGAAAGACATTTGTGACGGGTTCGGTCACAGAGACCCCCTTGAGGCTGTCACCTGATGTGCTAGAATTATCTCTGAGCCCATTTTCCACTGCCAGCTTGGGACTCCAGAACCCTGCCTTGTTGAGCCAGAAACGCTAGTCTGCTGCAACACAGGCCCAGGTCTGGTCCACACCCCCAAAACTGCAGACTTTAACCAAAAACTGCTCAGCAAGTCACCTATCTCCAGCACCCAGACATCCAGCTCCCAACGGGATCCAAACCCCAAATAAATCCATTTTACTCTGTATAATGCTTATACAGGGTAAACTCATAAATTGTCCAAGCTCTATAACACTGGTAGAGAGATATTCACAGCTGTTTGCTCCCCAGGTATTAATCACTTACCCTGGGTTTACTAATAAGCCAAAGTGATTTTATTAAGAATAAAAAGTAGGATTTAAGTGGTTTCAAGTAATAACAGACAGAACAAAGTAAGTTACCAAGCAAAACAAAACAAAACACACAAGTCTAAGCCTAATACATTAAGAAACTGAATAAAGGTAAAAATCTCACCATCACAGATGTTCCAATAAGCTCCTTTCACAGACTAGACTCCTTCCTAGTCTGGGTCCAATCCTTTCCCTGGTACAGTTCTTGTTAGTTCCAGCTCAAGTGGTAACTAGGAGTTTTCTCATGACTGCAGCCCCCTTTGTTCTGTCCCACCCCCTTTTATGGCTTTGGCACAAGGCGAGAATGTTGTCTCTCTGGGTCCCCACCCCTCCTTATAAATGGAAAAGCACAAGGTTTAAGATGGATTCCAGAACCAGGTGACATGGTCACATGTCCTGTGAGACCCCCAAGCCTCCATTCTTTCCAGCCTGACTCACATGAACACGTGAATGCTTACAAGTAAACAAAGCCATTTACAACCAATTGTCCTGGTTAATGGGAGCCATCAAGATTCTAAACCACCATTAATGGCCCACACTTTGCATAGTTACAGTAGGACTTCAGAGTAATACTTCATATTTCTAGCTTCAGATACAAGAAAGATACATTTATACAAATAGGATGAACACACTCAGTACATAAGCTTTATAATGATACCCTACAAGATACCTTTTGCATAAAGCATATTCCAGTTATACTTATGGAAATACATTATATTTTCACTCAAACATATGGAGTGCAACGTCACAATATTGTTTTTAGTCTCTGAGCAATCTAGCCCTGCATTTCATATTGCTTGGGACTGGCATTTTACTCTGTGTGCATATGAGGATGTTGTTACCGTATACATTTACTAGTACTAGTAGTGTGTTTCTGACAGATTTCTATTTCCTACATACAATTAAACAGATGATTGAGAAGAACAAAAAAGATGAATTTACAAGGCTTTCTAGCCATTAAAGCCAAAGATGTCCCAAAAAAATGTTGGTCTGTGAGGACCCATTTACCTTGGAATCACTAGTTTGACAAGCACACTTTCCCACTGCTGTATGTTGCAATTGTAAGATGCCAAAACAGATGTTTTCTGTTATATATATTCAGTTCCAAGGTTTTATTCTACGATGATCACAGACAAATAATCCTTGCGAAGCTGTCTAGGGTCAATATACAATATATTTGCAATTGCAGGTGAAAATATTTCAGGTCATTCATGCAAAAGTAAAACTTTTGAACAACATTTTCTAAATGGTTGGGACAGATTTTCTTCCCTGTATCACCTCCATGCCATCATTTTATGTTTGATACATTTCCTACGTTAGACAATTCTAGGATAGGCCTCTGCTGTCTGGCCTTCTATGTCAAAGCTCCTTTTAACTAGTAAACACAGTGCTTGGTGTTTAGCAGACAAAACAAATCATAAACAATGAGGGGCATGAGCTTCAAAGTTCTCTATCCAGGTATGAGCTTTTTCAAAGTTGGCGGTTGGTTGGCTCTAAGGCTTTTGTCCAGTCTCATATTATGGAGAGGCACTAACCTCTATGTAGTTAAGATTGCAACCAGCTTTTCTTATTAAGATCTTTCTGACTCCCATCTCTCTCCAGTTTGGCCTGAGAATTGCAACACTTACTCTGAAGTAGGGTGACCAGATGTCCTCATTTTATAGGGACAGTCCCGATAATTGGGGCTTTTTCTTATATAGAGGCCTATTACCCCCCATCCCCGTCCCAACTTTTCACACTTGCTATCTGGTCACCCTACTCTGAAGGTGAAGGAGAATGAAGAAAAATCAGCAAAATCTGCAGAAAAATCTGTTTTTGAGTCACAGGTCATTGGAAAACCAATGTACCCGGCTTTGAAATTTATGACCTTTCAGTTTCATGTATGTGTGCACACATCAGGGACTGATAGAGCGGAGGAAAAAATTGAAGGAGGAGGAATCTGAAAGGGACACAGAAAGCAGCTCCCACGGGAAATAAAGAGTGTCGTTATTTATACATTAAATAGTTTTTGATTGTGAGGGTCTGTGTAACTATAACTGCAATCATCATTTAATGCTAGGTCCATTTGATCTCCAGGTTCCTGTCCAATGCTTGGACATCACTCTCCCCACTCAAGACAATCAGGACAGGATTCAGGGTGCAGGTTCTTTACTGTTCTAGCATACAAATTTGAACAGAAACTTCCCTTCTTTTGTCAGTTTTATACAGACATATCAAACATACCCCAGTTCCTCCCAGTATTCCAATCCTCACCTTCTACAATATGTATTCCCCGAGTTCTAACCTCAATATGATACCTTTCTCCCCCCAGTAGGGATCACCACAGCACAGTCACCTGCAGGTCACTATCTCCAGGAAGAAGAAACACAGCATTATGCTATATTGAATGACAAAATGTCCCTAACCATCTTGCATAGAGTGAATACAAATTGGCTACAAAGGACATAAATCCCAGAGGAGGCACAAAGCAACAAATACTGAGTGTATTAAAGTCTGTCTTTTTTCTAAGTTTCCAAACATTTCAAAAATGTCCAGGAAAATGTAATGGGACAGACTGCATTTGTTCCAGTGGATAACAAGCCGCCTGAAACACCACAAAATAGCACAGGATATAGGCTTTCCTTCCCAAGAAAAATAAACAGCTGGTTGACAAAGAAATCGTAAAGCTAACTCCATACAGTGCTCCAATTGATTATTTTTTTAAAGCTTATTTGTTAATGGGGGGGGGAAGCCAAACTGCATACCAGATTACTCATTGCTGGCATCAAAACATGTAAGTGTTTGCAAATCTACCGTATGTTGGAAGGAGACATTTATTAAGCTAAAACAAAAAAGGTTAAACTGCCCTGGACAAAGATTTCTTCAGTATATTCACACAGAACTAGGTGGGGTAGCCTAGGTTTTAGTTTGGATTTTATCACAGATGACATGAGTTTGGTAGTGCTCAGCTAATTTCATTGGCTTGTGGACCTGGGCTAATTATTCATAGATTTGGTTTAAAAACAAATCCAACCTTATTTCGGACACACCTAATTGCAGATCAAGAATTAGGTACATTGACAGAATTGTGTAGAAAGATGCCTATAGAGGATTAGTTTAAAGTATCCTTGGAACTTCTCAGTGGTATCATGCCCTTATTTTCTCCAGATTTTCCTAAGAATATAGGGCCAGGTCCTCAGTCTCAGATCTGGCTGCCTGGTGCTTCACATAGCGGGCATGTAGGTGGCAGATAGGGTGGAAAGGGAGTGTGCAACAGGTGAGAGGGAAACTCTCATTCTGTATAATGAAAAAGAATAAGCAGAAGTAGGAGGGGAGAAAAGAGGGAAGGCAGGCACAGTTGTTGCTGCAGGTCTTTTTGAAACAGGATCTGCATGTTTTGTTAATATAATAAATCAAGATTCTGTCTGTACTGATGCATCCAGAAAAGCATCACCTCCTGCAGAACAGCTTAATGTCAGTACCTGCTACCAAGTGCAGAAGAACAAGGATATTACAGCACTGGAGCAGGTCAAAAAATGGGGTGGGAAGGGTGACCACCTTTTCAAAAGGCAAAAGGAAGAACCCTGCCTCCCTCTGTGGCCCCACCCCTGCTCCTCCTCTTCCCCTGAGCTCTCACCCCCTGCTTCTCCTCTTCCTCCCAAGGCCCCACCCCCTTTCCAGGCCAGAAGATGGAGCCAGACCATGGTAAGATCTGCCCAGGGAGCCTGGGTCACTGTGGACTGGGTGCCATAGTACCCGAGAGCATCCCCCAGCCTGTGTCCCCAACCCCCAGGGCATGCATGTGGAGGGTCCCACCCAATTTGGGTTAGGTGGTCATTGTGTGGGTGGGGAGAAACGTTGAAGTCATTTTCCTTCTGCAGGTTTCAAAAAGGAATGGTTTTTTTGGTTATTCAAAATCTTTCATGAAGTGTTTATAGACAATTTTTTATTTTGAAAATGGAAAAGCAAAAAAGCGGAAAAAAAAATCTTTCCCTCCCCTTTCCTCCCCTCCCCCTCATAGCAGAATGGAAAAGGGAAAAGGAGGGAGGGCAAGAAAAAGCAGCAGCAAAGATAAAAATAGAAAAAAAATGAACTGAAATTGCAAAAAACAAAATGGCTTACATTTTCATCTTCCTGTTTCAATGAAAGGACACATTTTTCTGGAAATTTTCCATATGAAAAACAGGCCACTTTTCAATTTGAAAAATTTCTGCCAGGTCTGTGTAGTATTTCTCTAAAGAGGTGGCCTAAGAAACCTATACATTAATGACTAGTTTATGATGTACTTTGATTTCTCTCTCTATAAAAATTATACACCATTTTAAGGGTGGCTTTGATTTTCCTACTCACTAAAAAAAAGTAGTTTCCAACGTGTAGCTTGGAGACTAGATGAAAGCTAATGTGCCTAAATCTCATCATTAAAAATGTGCCTTTCAATCTTTCTTCATTTATTCAAAAATATTAAACCCTGACATGTTTCTTTGCAGCATGTTCAAGCAAAAAAGGAGCTGCGGCCTCAAACATGTTTTTCTTTCTTTTCGCAATATCATATTTTCCACCTTGAAAGAAAAAAAAATCCATCCACTTGGACACACTTCCCCAAAGGGGAGGGATACTAATTAAGGTTGCCAGGGAGCTGTTGTAATAACTGGACCTACAAATTTACCCTATGAGCTCAATTGTAAAAAATAAATGAAAGTTCATAAAATGTCACAGTAACCTAAATAACAAATGTGGATGGGAAAGGATATGAAAGGGAGAGAAAACAACAAACAGAAAGGCCTACTAATATAGGCCATCTTTAAAAAAGGGAAAAAGGAGGATCCGGGGAACTACAGGCCAGTCAGCCTCACCTCAGTCCCTGGAAAAATCATGGAGCAGGTCCTCCAGGAATCAATTCTGAAGCACTTAGAGGAGAGGAAAGTGATCAGAAACAGTCAGCATGGATTCACCTAGGGCAAGTCATGCCTGACTAACCTAATTGCCTTCTATGAGGAGATAACTGGGTCTGTGGATGAGGGGAAAGCAGTGGATGTGTTATTCCTTGACTTTAGCAAAGCTTTTGATACAGTCTCCCACAGTATTCTTGCCAGCAAGTTAAAGAAGTATGAGCTGGATGAATGGAGTATAAAGGTGGATAGAAAGCTGGCTAGATTGTCGGGCTCAACAGGTAGTGATCAATGGCTCCATGTCTAACTGGCAGCCGGTATCAAGCGGAGTGCCCCAAGGGTCAGTCCTGGGGCTGGTTTTGTTCAATATCTTTGTTAATGATCTGGAGAATGGCGTGGACTGCACGCTCAGCAAGTCTGCAGATGACACTAAACTGGGAGGTGTGGTAGATACGCTGGAGGGTAGGGATAGCATACAGAGGGACCTAGACAAATTAGAGGATTGGGCCAAAAGAAACCTGATGAGGTTCAACAAGGACAAGTGCAGAGTCCTGCACTTAGGACGGAAGAATCCCATTCATTGTTACAGACTAGGGACCGAATGGCTAGGAAGTAGTTCTGCAGAAAAGGACCTAGGGGCTACAATGGACGAGAAGCTGGATATGAGTCGACAGTGTGCCCTTATTGCCAAGAAGGCTAACGGCATTTTGGGCTGTATATGTAGGGGCATTGCCAACAGATCAAGGGACGTGATCATTCCCCTCTATTCAACATTGTTGAGGCCTCATCTGGAGAACTGTGTCCAGTTTTGGGCCCCACACTACAAGAAGGATGTGGAAAAATTGGAAAGAGTCCAGTGGAGGGCAACAAAAATGATTAGGGGGCTGGAGCACATGACTTATGAGGAGAGGCTGAGGGAACTGGGATTGTTTAGTCTGCAGAAGAGAAGAATGAGGGGGGATTTGATAGCTGCTTTCAACCACCTGAAAGGGGGTTCCAAAGAGAATGGATCTAGACTGTTCTCAATGGTACCTGATGACAGAACAAGGAGTAATGGTCTCAAGTTGCAGTGGGGGAGGTTTAGGTTGGATATTAGGGAAAACTTTTTCATTAGGAGGGTGGTGAAGCATTGGAATGGGTTACCTAGGGAGGTGGTGGAATCTCCTTCCTTAGAGGTTTTTAAGGTCAGGCTTGACAAAGCCCTGGCTGGGAAGATTTAGTTGGGAATTGGTCCTGCTTTGAGCAGGGGGTTGGACTAGATGACCTCCTGAGGTTCCTTCCAACCCTGATATTCTATGATTCTATGGTAACCCATAGGTTACCATAGGTAAGAACTGTTGAGATCATGCCTGATAAACATGAGAAACTGAGGACTGAAAATGAATAAACTAAAATTGGTATGTCAACTATTAGGCCTAATGGGTGGACAAAATAATGAGGGGATGGCTTATTCTACTCATTACTCCTTTTGGTTTCTTCAGAAAGATTTTGGGGAGGAAAAACTGGCTACTGGAGCAAGCTTCACCATCATGGTTACCAACCCCACCATCTCCCTGGGCCTATGATATCCTGATCCTAAAAGATGTCCTGACCAAACTGGGCCAGAGAGGGAGTCAGATGACATCACTACTTCCACCAGTTCTGACTGAATCCCAAACACCACCTGGGATGTAAACTTGTCTCCTCCCTCCCAGAGTCCCACCCCACCACATGTTCTTTTCCTTTCCCACTTTATTTCTTCTCTTTCCTATCTCTCTTCTTTTTCCTTCTGTCTAATAAGACCCTGCTTTAGCTGGCCAAGACTGTATATTTTGCAACAGTCTATGACCAGAAAGAGGCAACTAAAAACAATGCCCTACACAGCCCAATGCAGGTGTCAGCTTGCTAGGTCTCAAAGTGGCTAATAAGACCATGTGCTGTGCCTGTATTTCTCGAGTAGTGAGGTTGCAAATGAGAGTCAACAACAGACAGAAGCTGAATTTTCTACCTTTGCTGTTCTTTTCACTTCCCTGTTGTGTGTGTTTGTCTTGTCTTCTTAGCAAACTGGATCAGACGTTAACAACATGAACATCTCCAGCCCCCTTCAACTAACTTCTTCTTTCTTCCTTCCTCCAAAAGGACAGTTATTACCATTTTTAATACCATCCAAAAGGCTGTCAAACAAGGGTTTTTTCCTTCTAAAATCTTTCTCTAGCCAGGAGTGCTGGAACAAGTTGGACAGAGGGGGTGCTGAGAGCCATTGAACCAAACTGTAAACCCTACATATGATGTAAACCACTTCAAGCCAGCTTGCAAGCCAGCGGTAGCACCCCCAGTTCTAGCAACTATGCCTCCAGCAAAAGGGAACATGGGGTGTTGTTAAATGAAAGCCTTATTTAATATTTTACATTTCAAATGCTTTAACTGTTTTTTTTTTTCTTTTCTGTATCTTTAATAAAAGGTGGGGTTTTTTTAATGGTGTGTTTGCCTTGGTACTAAGCAGGCTAAGGTCTCTGTATACCAAACCCCAAACCTTGTTTAACACGGTTTAATGTGGACAGTGACTGGGTCATGTTAACACCTTTAGCCCATATATTCTATCTAAATTAATACAACAGAGGAAGCTCTGTTTTTGGGAGGGCACTGGCCACATGAGGGATTTCTTTATATCCCTGTTTACATTAGTAATCAATGTAAAAGAACCTACTTAGCAACCCCTCATCAGTGTGAGACTCACAGCACCCTCTTAAGGAACATACTGTAGTACAGTTGCTTCTGTCTGTGCTTTAATAATGGAAACTATAACTTACTATACATTACACAGATGTATTTTTTCCGTGTTTTTGTAGGTCTGAAGTTGTTTTAAAAGGTAAATTTTTATTTAATGTTAATGACCCCGTTTTTCCCCGTCTACTCAAAAACACTTTCATCCTTTCATTTCCTCATAAAAACCTAGTATGCTAAGAGTATATTAAAAGTATATTACATTATTTATGACTTGTTCCCCCTCCCTATTTTCTTTTTTAAGAAGCTGATGCATTTTGAAAAGGCTGAGATAAAACTGGGGGAAAGAAGACAGGCAAAGTTCAAAGGGCAATAAGGGAACAACACAGAGTCTCTGAGATGATGAAGATATTTTGTGCGCTAAACAAGCCCAATCATCATAACTTGGCCCATCCTTATGGTCCTGCTTCAAGAAAGAACGTAAGCACGTGGCTAAGCTAAAGCCCCAGTGTTTAGTACAGCTGAATTTGGGAGTGACTTGGTACAGACGTGAGTAGAGTCTTCTTGTCCCATGTACCTGAGCCAGACCTTATTTACCAGTGGCATTCCTACCTAGTTCGAAAATTGGGCTGGCCAGGCTATGCTGAAACATGGAATGAGTGAGAATTGGGCACAATGGGGAAAGAGCACAGAAACCAGCTGCCTCTCTACAGGCTGCCTCCCATGCCCAAACTGGGGCAGTAAACAATAGAGACTGAATGCTGCTCTCTTAAACCCAGGTAGCCCCATTGACTCCAGTGGGTTCTTCTCTAAGAGTTTGGGAGTAATCAATCAGTTGGGAAAGAGAGTAGCCATAGGGAAGATGGAACACATAGACTTCTGCTGGGATGTTTTATCCCCTGGAACCAAACCACTCTCTTCTAAAACAAAGCTGACAGGCAATGTTATCCTGTTTTAGGCAGAGGAACTCAAAGCCATCTTCGTACAGGATTGGGGTTTTGTTTTTAATAGATTCCAAGGCCAGAAGTGACCATTGTGATCATCTACTCTCATCTCGTGTAGACCATAGGATTACCTCAAAATTATCCCATATCTTTTATCATCCAATCTTGATTTTAAAATAGTCAGTGATGGAGAATCCACCACCTAAGTTGTTCCAGTGGTTAATTACAAGAGTTTTCAGCCTCTTATGGTAGCACCTGAACCTCCAGACAAATTGCACAAATAGCTTCTCAACATGAGGTATTTTCCCCACCAAAGCCAATTGATCCAAAACAAGTGGAATTTTAAAGAGATGAATGATCCCACACAGGGTGAGTGGAAGCTTCAGTCTCTGATACATCATATTTTATGTTATAAATGAGAGAAGGGATGCTGTATAAGTATAAATCCAATACCCTGAAGGCATTTAACTCCCACCCAACAGATATGTTCATCAGCTTTTAGTCAACGGTGGGTGCATTAGCCTCATTCTGAGAAAGCCATGCATTAGAATGCATAAGGCCTCTGATTTTTCAAAGTTTATTTTAAACACATAAAACTCCATGTGATTGATTATGGGAATTAAACTCACAATAAAATAGCCATTGGATGACATAAAAATCGACAAATTGCTACATAGCATCACTTAATCTCATATCCTCCTGTCTCCCTAGCTTCCCATATGGAATCAAGGATGGATGGCCTCATCTAGAGATGATAAACTTAGGGTAGAAAGGAGAGGTGAGACTTCTGTCTAGTAAGAAATAATCAGAGCAATACTAGTGATGATTACAGCCACCTCTACAGAAGCAAGAAGAAACTGTCAATTTTTTAAAAGTTCTAACCCAAGACAAATTGCTGGTAACAGCCCTCATTTAATCTACCATAGGCTCTCTTGGTAAACAGAGAAGCCACCAGACAGCTATGGTACCTAGGAGAGACCAAACCCTGACGCAAATATCTAATTTTAACACTTCAGTACACTGCACAAGAGGGAGACACAGTGCACGTTTTCTTTGCATGTCTCCTTGAAGATACAAAGAGAATTTCTGAATGTAAACTTTTTTTTTAAGTGTCAACTTTCACCCTAAGGCGTATTTCAGCAAATGGTGTCCTGCATTATTAAAAACTTCAGCTTACAAAACTGTTAGCCAATTATCTACAGCATATCTCCACTTAACCCTAATATCCGCTCTGATGCTCTCAGAGAAGACAGGATCATTTTTGCTTAGCAAAGGGAAACAATTCAAACAAACAGTGGTGGTCTCTGACTGAAAATTAATGTCCAGGGCTGGGATGGTTCAGCAAATTAATTTTGCTACAATATGGACCGTGTTAGATTACATTAGCGCTCTGTTTATTTTCAGGAGCACCAAGTGCTTTGGAACAAACTTGCTAACCCAGATGACATCACACATGCTCTAAAAATGTGGATTTAGGAGTCTGAAAAAGAGTAAAAATCCTTATTTCTGTACCACTGAGCTACGCCAGGGACTCTCTCTCTCTTCCCTCCTTGGATACCATGGGGCAAAGGGAGGTCATACAATTGCATGAAGAAGTGAATTGGCTGAATGGAATAATAGAGCTAGGGAAGGATGTGTTTATAGAGATGGTCTCTGAATGCTGCCTAAAATGCTGAACTTCTTTTATGTCCGCTTGGCCCAAAGATGAAGTAGAAGACTGAGAGCCAAAGTTCTCAATCATTCTGAGAGCAACAGGAGATAGTTAGTTTTGTGCCAAATTAAATGCATTTATTCTTTGTAGCCAATGAGTTTAGTTTATTGTTCATTTATTGTGCGATGTTATGTTTAACTAACATGTTATGTCATATATAATCATTGTATGCTAAATAGAGTTAAGTTGTAGGCTTATAGAAGTATAAGATTGATCAGTATGGAGAGGGAATCATGTATTAGATATCTAAGTAAGAAAGGCTGAAACGCAAAAAGGTCTGTAAGATTTTAGCTTAGCCATAGGCCAAAGAAATGCTTGACGTAAGTAAGTGACCAAAGAATAACCCTATGCCAGAAGATTACAGGAAAAGATGTACCAATGGGTGATATTGCGAAAAATTAGCCGGAAGATGAATTTTAAATCACAGAAATGCTGCAAAGGAACATCTGTTTCCAACACGTCTTAACCACAGGATACAGGTTGTGCGTTAATGCTAATGAGAATAAAAAGAACCTACACAACCCATAGGTATTGGGTGACTTATGTTTCTAGGAGACATTGGACCAATAAGGAAAAAGAGCGTTGACACTTTTATGGGCATGCACAGAATGTAGGTATAGACAGAATCACATTATGAAAAGGGGGGTGCCCAAATTTGGAAAATTGAATTTCTTACAGGAAACTCCAGCAGGAACCATCCCTCTACTAATGGTCAATCCATGAGAGACCCATCAGACTTTAACACTATCTAGGAGGATGTGAGTATAACCATAGTTGTAACTTGTGCATAGGTCTTTACCTAAACATATAGAAATTCTATAATCAGAACTTTAATTGCAACTTTAACAAAACTTGTAAAACAGACTAGACCTTGTACTTGTGAATGTATGTGTGGTCACTACCCTTGGTCTTTATGTGTTCCTAGAGACTCTAAATCTGAAGCAAGTAGCAGAGGTGACTTTTACTCTGTTAAGCTTGAAACTGGAGCCACCAGAGCTGAACCCACAGTGGTGTAAGACCACAATACAAAATTCACTTTAAATAAAAGACTAAATCTTTCTTCGTTATGAATATTTTAAACTTTACCTGAGCTTCTTCTGACCCACCAAACCCACGCAATCTAGAAGTCCAGGCTATGGCATGACATGGTTATAACGCTGGGTACGTCTACACTTAGAGCTGGAGGTGTAAATTTCTGACAGAGGAATACCTGCACCAGCTGTGATCAAGATAGCATGCTAAAAATAGAATATAGCTAGGACGTATCTATATGAGATGCTGGGTGCGTAACTGGACGGCTATGCCCTCCAGACGTGTTCTGCCATGATTACACTCTATTTTTAGCATGCTAGCTCACTCAGAGCTAGTGCAGGTATGTCTCCTTGAGTCGCAATTTACACCTCCAGTTAGAAGTGCTGACACACTCTCAGAATATAGTTTTAACTGCACATTATTTCCCCCCAAAATACTGTATCATTACACACAATGTGGCAGCTCTGAAGAAACATCCCACACCAAATGAGATGCCAGGTTCCAAAATGCAGCTCCTTTCTCATAAAATTCATAGCTCTGTTGCTGCGTTCTCCCTCTAGTTGATGCCCCTTGAAGGGGCTGAGTGAAATCATCAAGTTAAGCAGCTCCATGCTTTAATTTTTCTAAGGCCCTGATGCAAAGTCCATTGTAGACTCTGAGAGTCGTTCCATTGAGTTACTATGGGCAGAGCTGGTAGCACTGCCTACAGTTAGGTTGCCTGAGACTTTCCATTATATGACCCTGTTTTCAGTTGCTTATAACTGCCAAACTTTAATCATTGGGGCTGAAAATTTCTATATTGGGTTTCTACTTCAGGCTGACTTTTTGTTAAAAGTTTCAGTAAAAATGGTTCTGCCATTTCCAAGAACAAGATGGGGGGGAGGAGGGGAATACATTGTTTTGACATGTTGAAAGAGATATACAACCTTTTCATTGAGCAGCTCTAGTACTTCCAAGGGGTGGAGATGGGACTTCAAATTTGGCACGGGAGTGGCCTGGTGTCATCTTGCTATTCCCATTGTGGGGGTGGGGGGAGAAAACAATTCCAATTTGGCCAAGTCATAAATCTTTGAAAAAAAAATTCTGATTGCATGTTCAGTAGAGACTTGTTGGAGTTTGGCAACTAAATTCTCCAAAGGTTCAATCTATATTCAGCATGCTCCATCCCAGGCTGCAGAGATTGAGAAGTACCTTTCCTGCTGGTGCAGGCCAGAACAGAGAGCAGAGAGACTGTCTTTCCTGTGCTTTCAATGTGCACCCTGCTAGCATCCAGGCAGATGGAGGAGGAAGCTACCTGATGGAATGTAGAGGGAACAAGAGCCAGAAGGGAGAAGTTGGGGGAGGGGGTTAGGGCAAAGAATATGGGTGGGGTTGGGATTGGTAGCTGGGAGACTGGGATTGGTTGGGCAAAGAGACTTGGACTGGGAGCCAGTGTAGGGGGAGAAGGTAGGGAGAAGGGCTGAGAGCCATGGGGAAGGGAGACTGACTGGGAGCTTGGGTAAAGGGAAGACTGGGACTCAGAAGGGCACCTTGGAGAGGCCAAGCTGGGCAAGGAGACCAGAACTAAAACAGGCAAGAAGCTGGGGGAAAGGGGATGGGGAGATTGGGACAAGGAGCTGGGGTGTGGTATCCTAGATCATATCAAGGCAACCTTAATTCTGGCATTTCCTAACTTTTGAGTGCTTGACTTTCCAAACTTAATGTTTTTAATGTTACTTCTGATGGAATTCTGTGTGCCTTTGGGGGGCGCAGAATTCTTATGGTCCGCATATTGCTGTGCCCCCCACGCAGAAAAATGCAAAAGAAATCTGCGGGGGACAGGCACATCTTCCCTGGCAGCACATCTGTTCCAGCGCACCCGGAGCAGCCATCAGAGACGCAAAGCACTGTTGGAGGGGGGTGTGGGCGTGCGTGCCTGTGTGGGAGATGTTGTTCATCATCAGGGGGCATGAGATTCTCTCCGTCTCACTTGCTATTGTGGCATGCCCGACGTAGAGGGGTTGTTGAGGTAAAAATCTTGTTTTGGTAGGTTTCTACTCTAGTCTCCATCTTATTTTACTAAACAACAAGTAGGACTCCATGTTGGACGCCCTCCTTCACGGAGAGCTTCCCACCCCCCCCCACCCCCAACAGCCCATTTCAAATTAGAGTGGGAAAGACAAGGAGCAGTTAGAACACATGACTGTGTAATCTGCCTAGTAACAGCAGACTATACAGGTGCCAGCCTCACTGCTGCTTGGAGCTGTCCATCCTAGTGATAGTCAGTGTCTCTTATGTTATAGTCTGTGGAAGGAGTCCAGCTAGGCCAGGATTGTAGTGTAAGATCCTAGGTTACCTCTGTGTCCTACACTGCATGCATCTGTTTCCATTTCCACCTGCGAGTCTGCATACTACCACTCAGGATGATGCATAGGAGACGGAAGACAGAAGAGGACAAGCCACTTACCTGGTGATCATCGCATCCTGTTCCAGCATTCCAGTGTGTTCCAGTGGTCAAGCATTTCCTGTCTTCCTCGGTTCTGTCCAGGATTCCAGAACCATCCTCGTCGCGTGGTGGGATTTGTTCTGTGGGACAGTCGGGGTCCATCCCTTGGACAGTTGGGGTTCGTGCGTAGGACAAAGAGAGAGATGCTACTGTACTTTCCTTTTATTGTCTTTTGGTTATCCCAGTGTATCAGGTTTGTGGACTCCAGACTTCAAGTCCATTTCAATCTACTGATAACAACCAAGGCATTTGTTATTACATGGGCTTTGTTATTATTTGTGCTTATGTTATTTAGCTTTGTAACAAGGGTTCTGCTTTTAAGACCATGTTGGTCTAATAAACCTTGTTGTATTTGCACCTGACCCTGTTGGTTTCATGCTTAACTCTCCCGGTGATAGATACAGGAGGGGGAAGGGCTGGCAGATGAGCCCATCTTCTGAGCAGCCTCACCTTATAATCTGCTTTGGGCTAACAGAGTAGGGCTTTTTATTATGCACAAGGCAGGCTCTGTCCCCTGAGGCAGAAACGTAGCAGCCTGCGTGCCTAGTAACAGGATGCGAAACAAGCCAAGGAAGCCGCAGAGCATGATGAGGAGAAGAAGAAACTAACTGTTGTCCCTCGAACTGTCAATAAAAGAGTGTAGAAATGTAAAAAATAAAACTGCATGCAGATGGAGACAAATTATTTTGCACATCCAGCAACATTGTTCTCAATCTGTAATTGTGGATCATTTTGCATTAAAAAACCCCACATTATTTTGACAAATAAAATGTACAGAATTTTGCAGAATTTTAAATTATTGTGCGCAGAATTTTTTATTTTTGGTGCAGAATTCCCCCAGGAGTATAATGATTAAGGAATATACATATAATTTCATATGTATAGTGCAGAATACCTAATGAAGTGATGATATAACAGTTCTATCAGCAAGAGTTTGGCCTGGACAGATTCCTCATAGCTGGCATCTTTGTAAAACAGGTCATCTCAAGTGAGCACCCTTGGCAAGTCAATGTTAGAACCAGAAATAAAACTGTTCCATTGCCTTACCCTACCCACTAGATCACACTCCCTCCCAAGACCATGCCGCCTTTTATTGGTTAACTATGACATGTAAGTATCAAAGGGGTAGCCGTGTTAGTCTGGATCTGTAAAAGCAGCAAAGAGTCCTGTGGCACCTTATAGACTAACAGACATATTGGAGCATGAGCTTTCGTGGGTGAATACCCGAC